>NC_053158.1:176441053-176741053 GCF_016835505.1 Polypterus senegalus | reverse complement strand
TGAATGAATAGTACACTAAACACATTAAATGGTGTCTTCCCACATTCAAAAAGTGTTGAGTGGTTTTCATCTATAAAATGAGAATGGACTGTTAAGTAAGTGTGACTATTATTGTCTAATTCTTCCACATGAAGCCTGAAAACCATGAAGAGTGATTGAGATCATTTATCTTAGGTAAAATGTCTAGGGTCTCGTGGCCTTGGGACCTCTGCAGATTTTTTTTTTTTTTTTTGTTTTGTTTTTTCTGTCCTCCCAGGCCATCGAACCTTACTTTGATTCTATGTTCTGTCTTTTTTTCTCTTTCTTCATCCTTTAAAGCACTTTGAACCACTTTTGTATGAAAATATGCTATAAAAAATAAATAAATGTTGTTGTTGTGTGCATGCCTGCATGGCATTCCATCCAGATATGATTTTTGGAATAAGCGCTGGTTCCTCTGACACAGACAGAACATTGATAGTCAGGAGATAAATCTGAGTACCCCAAAAATAAAAACAAGCATGCTGACATGGAGAGAGCACACAAACTCCACATAGTCAGTAACCAAAGTGGGATTTGAACCTTCACTAACCTCCTAGACCCACGAAGCAACATCACTAATCATAATGGCACAATATTAAAAAGAAACATCATTAATATTCTTGTCTTATATTTAAATCTCAGTACAAAACAGTTCTACTGTAAAGCTGGATGCTTCAGCAATTATTCTGCACTATATAAAGCATAGATATTTATAGAACAAACACATTAAAAAAACTGTATTTGCGAAACAAGGATATGAAGATGATTTAAAAAGCTCCTTTTTTTGAATGCACATACATATCTATGTATAGACGACATGACAGTTGGTTTTTTTTTTTATGTAAAACACACACAAAGATTATTCAAAATAGATTTTTTTTATTCATGCAAAACTCATAAAGTCTGTAAAAAATTGCCCCTTAAGCTGACAGATCAATGCCTTCTCCTACTGATTTAAATAAAAGGCATCATGTGAATGGTATTTGTATCACAATTGTTCTATTTTGACTTGAAAATCTCTCTAACAGCCTGATATGATTACGAAATAAACAGTTGAGCACTGTGCAGCTCAATGTACTGAATTCTTTACAAAGGTAAACACAACATGGCAATAAATATCAAAAGGTTGTGGAAAAGCAAGAAATCACAAGCAGTTCTGATTTTCATAAAGATTTTGTGATTACTGTTGTCATAAGAAGCTGTCATTGTAATGAAAAAGATTTCTCAGGGGTTTTGATCATTAATATAATGAAGCTTTTAAAGGCACGGCAAACCATCAGAGTGTTTCAGTCGTTTATATCTTATTTATCAGTTCTGCAGTCCAAGACACCGTTTGAAAGATCCCATGTCCAGCATGGAGTATACATCAGGGGATGGAACTGAAGGGTAACCCACAATGAGGGGTGTAAAACATCTTCTAGAAGATCTTATCAGTCTGGGAATTAAAATAAAAATGAAGTAATTCATAATAAAGTTCTAGCTGTCTGTTGTTCAATAGCTATAAAAGACACTAGTTCAAAGCAAAAGCTTTATGTAAATGCTCCATTTTACTTGTCAGCAGAGTTCTGGACTACATGTGAAAGAAAGCAGGACATTTGATGTTATTTGACAAAAGAGGACTGCTTAGAATGGCAGAAGAATACTGTTTGTCTTTGTTTCTCTCTGATGCTTCTCTCATCACATTTTTTCCCTTTCTTTTCATTTTCTGCTTCTCTTCTTGAACTCTTGATTCTTTATTTTTTTAACTCTTATTACCATTCCTCACAATTCTTGTAAAGTTCTTAATTTTCTTAGCCTGATTTTGGTCTAACCGCATTTTTTGTACTTGATTATACTTGTATTTTGACATGATTTCAGCATTAGTATGCACATTTGTATCACAGAGCTTCTTGGTAAATTAACATATATTTTATAATTAATTTCAGATTTTATCAAAATACTGAAAAAAAGATACATTTCTGGTAAAAAAAAAAAAAACCTTAGAAGCCAAATTTGCAAGTTTTCTACTGATTAGCTACAGAATTCTGTTTAGCACTGATGTGTTTTTCTGTTCAGTGTGGACATTCAAAACTGTGCGCTTTCACCAATATATATGCCACAAGGAGCTCTGTGTGTAAATGTGCAAGTTATCCATTTTTTAGTCAACTCAAGTATACACATGTGTGTCATTAGAGTATTTCAGTAATTTCACTCCAAACAATTTATCATCATTGTCATCAGCCTTCAGGTTTTATGGGTAACGGTTCACAATGGCAACATGACAGCCTGAAACAACCAGGGCTCCTTATCTTAAGTAACTTCTTCCATCTTATCCTGAGTAATTCCCAGGCACTGTTAGTTGCACTTGAAAAATATAAACCCTCCAGAAAGACCTAGTTGTTTCTCAGTGAGCCATACCTGGTACACATTCCATGGGTGACATTCAATGCTTGACCAAACCACCTCAAATGAATCATCTTCATCTGGAACAATGGAGTTTTTACTCCAAGGTCCTCTCATACTGACAAATCCCCCATCCTGCTTCTAAAAATTGCCATGTAAATTGAAATGGCATTGTCATCAACTTACTGTAAGTCAAGTACAGAACAGACTGCCTCACCATTTGATTCAGGAACAAAAATCATTAAAAAGCTAAAAATCTACTATGTATTAAAATAATAAGGTACAGTATATGTTTGTTCGATTTTTCAAGGAGCAGTCTGATTGTCAGTCAGTCGGTATGATTGGTCAGTTTGGCTTTGGTGACATGATCAAAAGAGTTTGAGAAACACGATGAAAAGAAAAGGGGTAGGAAGCACGCTGAGAGTCACCTTCAGAGGTAGCAAATATATTATTCAGTCAGTCAGTTTCCAACCCGCTATATCCTAACACAGGGTCAAGGGGGTCTGCTGGAGCCAATCCCAGCCAGCACAGGGTGCAAGGCAGGGCACCAGCCCACTGGGCACACACACACACACACATACAAAGGACAATTTAGGATCGCCAATGCACCTAATCTGCATGTCTTTGGACCGCGGGAGGAAACCGGAGCAAACATATGCAGACATGGAAAGAACATGCAAACTTCACACAGGGAGGACACTTGAAGCGAACCCAGGTCTCCTTACTGCGAGTCAGCAGCGCTACCACCGCGCCACCATGCCGCCCTTTTGTATTATTTCTGATTATTATTTAGAACACCTCCTGTTCTGAATCTTTGTTTTTAATTTAATTTAACTAGCTATTTATTTAGATACCCAGCCTAAGCTGCCTGTTTTCAGTGTCATAAGCTCCTAAAAATATAGCACTGATCACTTATCAACTTACCTTGATTTTTAGGGCAGGAGTCTAATAGTTTCTGAATTTTTGTTTTCATGTTAATTATTTGCTTAAAAACAATTTTAAATGTTCTTTTATAATAAGGTTAAAAGTGTTCATTCTAAGGTAGCTGTTTTAATAAATATATAAAACATATTGGTGGTATGTATCCGTTCCAGTTCAAAAAATGTTTTGGTGATTTTCTTAGAAGAACAAAATATTCAGTAGCAATAATTTTTTTACAGCTGAATGATACTGGAGCTGACTTCATTAAGTGTAAAGCTACATTAACCTCAATAATCAGTTTATAATTAAGAAATCATTTCCATTGAAAAGCTGAAGGCACTGTGCTCCTTCAGACCCACGATTGGCCACCAGTGCTCATAAGCAGTTTTGTATTGTGCCAATATTTTATGCTATATAAACTTATATAGAAGATCTTAAATGAAAAATATGCCTTTTTTATTTAAGATATACAATAACCAATCAATCAGCCTCTTGACATTTTTGTATCTAAACGCATTAATAAAACATCATACTTTTCTGATTTTGAAGCACACAAACGTTCACTGATCGCTAGGACTACTCCAAGTCCTGGAAATTCTTTGGTTTGTCTGGCATGAACAGCATATTGAAGATCTCCTCAAAGTGTCTCAGTGATGTTTTTGCTAAAACCTTCACTTCTTTTTGATGTGACAACTGAAGGATTGACTTGGTCTCATGTTCTGGATCATTATCATATTAGAAAGTCCAAGTGCACCCCATGTGCAGCTTCCAGGCTGGTGAATTCAGATTTTCCTTCAATTTTTCCTGATAACATGCTGGATTTATTTGGCCTCAATTCTGACAAAATTCCCAGTGTTGATGCAACTCATAAACCCTCCAAAACAGCAGAGATACTCCCCATGCTTTATGGTAAGGATGATGGGCTTCTCCTCATAGACCTTATTGACTCCTCTTGAAGCACAGTGTTTATGGTTGTGACCATAAAGTTCCATTTTACTCTCATCACTCCAGATAGTTTTGCTCTATAAGCTTTGAGACTTCTGTAGATGCTGTTTGACATATTGTAAGCTGGCAGTTTTGTGGGAGAAATATTTTTTTGTCTGGCAACTCTGCCATGCAGACCATTTTTGCTCAAGTATCTCCTTATTCTTCATGTTGAAAAAGCCACACCACATTGTTTCAGAGAAGCCTGTGTTTCAGTTGAAGTTGCTTGGGTAACTTTCTTCACATCTCGAACAATTTTTTTGGTAGTTGTATCTGAAATCTTACATGATCTACCTGACATTGGCTTGGTATTAACTGGAACTCTAATTTTCCAGTTCTTGATCAGAATTTGAAAACTACTGATTGGCATCTTCAAATTTTTGGATGTCATTTTATATATATATTCAGTAACCAGCAAAATCAGTGCAGCTTTGGATGAAATGCAAAATTGTTTTTCAAGAGTTAAGAAACTCACTGACTATTTATGTACAGACACTAATTACAATCAAACAAGGCTCAGGCATGAATACTTATCTTTCATAGCCATCTCAACCTGTGTGTTTAAATTTGAGTGTTTTGATCAGAGCAAACTGTGTGATTTCATTTATCATTATGATTACTAAAGGACAAACACAATTCTGGCATAATAAATAGCTGTACCTGACCTCTTTTTCTTAATAAAAGATTTTTTTTTTTTGTCTGGTATGTACGTTGTAGTGCTGGTGCCAAGGCCAATATGGATTCTCTTGCTCTTTGTACAGCTTTTTTAGGTGGTTCACTATCCTTAAAATGACTGCTCACTTTTGCCACACTAGAAAGAATTCTGTTTGTGACTTTGCAGGCTTGCTGTTTTCATAGACGCATCTACTGTTGGTGATAAAATGCCAGTTCATACTGTGGGTGACTCATTCTGGCTGATGTAATTAGTCAGCGCCATTACATAGCTTTTCTTCGAAGTCGCTGTCCCCAGCAACCACTTCCAACACAACACGCAACTCTTTGAAACTGCTCTATCTGCTGCAGTTGTGTTGCTGGTTACAAAATCCAGTATTGTGCAAGTTCACACCTCACAAGAACTAGCTCAAAGTTCCGTTCTCATAGATTAAAATGAATAAATTCACATTCATAATTTACCATTTCAACCAGTTCATGTTTAGTTCATTTTGTATTTTTTAAGGAGTGAGAATAAATGACCCATGAGTTTACTTTTTTCAATTTTGCCTGCCTTATATTAGACTATTACAGTGTTCTTGAATAAAATACAATAATTATGAGTTTTTTATTTAAATACACTTTATTGAGTTATACCCAGCAACAAACACATATATGCTAATATCCTCCCGGTCAAAAAAGAAATTAAATATATGCAAGCATACAGTATATATAAATTACCACTCTATTTCCAACTGTGTGACACAAATGGTGACTGTGGAAGCAGCATGTAGGTGAACTTACCTATTATGCTGTCAGTCAAAATAGTATTTTGCATATTGCACGTCCAACGGGGAAAAATATAAAGTAGCCTCGCGAAGTATGTTTTCCTAAAAGTGAAAGCGGAGCTTCACCGTGTGCTCGTGTCAGCGAGGGTGCAGCTTAAGCACAAGCAGCAAGAAACAGACAGTGCCTATTTCATTTTACATTATTTTTTCCGATAAAACTAAATGGCAAAAAATTTGTCTGCGGTAGGCTGGCACCATTCCCGGGGTTTGTTTCCTGCCTTGTACCCTGTGTTGGCTGGGATTGACTCCAGCAGACCCCCGTGACCCTGTAGTTAGGATATAGCGGGTTGGATAATGGATGGATGGAAAAAATTTGTACGAAATTAATATTTGTAAAAATCCACTGTTTGTGGTTATCCGAATACCATATTCGGATTCAGCTTTCCTCTACATTACCAGGTAAGGCAAAATGTTTAATCTGGGCCTAAACCAGATCCAGAATATCACATAAAACTGAACTAGCTCACGTTCTTCACTTGCAAATATGTTATGTTAAGTTCACCGTTCTTAGACAAATGAGCTTGTTCAATGAACACACTCTTTTGAATATGTTCATGCACAACACTGACACAAACACATCAGTAGGGGTCTTGAGCGTTTCACTGTTACATGGTGCAGGGGGGATGTAGCCTCACAGGAACAGACATTATTCTTGAACAAGAATACACATCTGTGGACAACAGGGTCCTTCCTAAAAATTTGTTCCCAATTCCTCGTGTCTGTGCACTTTAAATGGCTGGGATTTCGGGGAGATGACAGCAGAAGCTGAACTAAAGAATTGGCAATGAGAAGAAACAAAAAGCTACTATTATAGTTATCAGTTCAAGAGAAGTGCTTCTGTCATTTTGACTATTGAATCACTATATGGCATAACAACAGCAAACATAATTTAGATAAGCATTCTGGTCTATGTATATAGTATGTGTTAAAATGATGCAGATATATTTTGACATGTAATATTTGCATTTCCATTTAGATAGTAATGTTAACTCACTTTAATTATTCATTTAGACCTGCAGTCAGAAGGTGGACGCTGTACAGCCTTGGCCTTTGTTTTACTGATGTCACTATGCAAATTTGTTGATTCAGGTGTTTTGAGAACTGAAATCTGCATCTCCTGTGGGTCTTCATTATCATCTCTCTTAACGGCAGTCCTGTTCATCTCCTTTTGATGAAGAGTAACACATCGTTTACTTCAATTGTCTACTTTGAAATTCATTTTTTCACAAACATTGCTGCCAATTCTATTAACCTTACATCAACTTTGACACTATCACCATAAAGAGAGAGCAGACACAGCACCTACTGTACACTAACATATCTTTTTTTTTATCACTAGTCTATTGAGGTGTTCAAATAACAATGCATAATCCGATTTTCCCATGCAACATGTTATGTTTATTTTTAACACATGCAATGTGCTCTCTGCACATGCGACATACATTTATATGTCTACTAGGGGACTTTTTAGGAGATTTTTTGGCTGTAAACGGTTTACTGCAATAAGAAGCTTGCTGTCTTTTGGGTCGTTTTAACAACTTTGAGCGATGCCTTCATGAGGTTCGGATTGGTTTAGAAATGTAACAGTTACTGTAAGTAGTGAACCTTCTGATTATTCCCTCCCAGTTTAAAGCACAGAGCAAACACTGAGTGCTAGGCTATCATTCGGTACAGCAAATGTGTTAAACCCTTCTTTGTGGTGATCTTTTGATTACAAGTGAGCAGGCGAACCTCCTTCTCAGGAAGTGATATTGCAGAAATCCTTCCAGGTCCAGATTTCAGCTTTTCCTTCACTGCTGCTCAGTAACACTTCTGCAATCTGCCTTGTCCTTTGTTTGCACAGTTTTACCAATGACCCTGCTTCACATGACTCATTGGAGTCTGTGGCAATTTGATCTGCCACTCTTTTCCCAGGTCCATAAGCATGAAGCTTCACCTTCATCCACGCACCCAAGTCAATGGACCTTAGCAGATGGAAAAGTGATGGTGGTCAGTCAGCAATCTCTTAGCTGTCTATTTCCCTGTACTGCTGCCACAAACAGCGTTCCAGATCCTGAATCTCAGCTTCAAGCCACTTTTAGCTCCTTGCATGGCTCTTTCAGGTGGCTCACTATCCTTAAAATGCCTGCTCACCATCACTGCAGAAGTTGAAATTTTGTTTGCAACATTGCAGGCCTGCTGTTTGTAATAGGCACTCCTACCACTGGTTATGGAACGCTAACTCCTTCTATGAGAGAATCATCCCTGGATGCAGTTTGTCAGTGATGTTACTATATATATATTGTAATGCATGTGCGCCTGGGGATGACTTTCTTGGTGCTGGTGTGGTAAGCAGTTCCACCCTGGGACCAGACAGGATGCTAACATTACCAGTATATTCTCTTTCCCACGTAACTTCAAAGGCCACCTAACAATGATGCCTAACTATGCCCATAAGACTCCCAAGAAGATTCCATCTCTTCCCACCCACACTGATACAAAAAGCTGCCAACCAGGGAATGTGTCATCACTATTAGACCTGGTTAAGAGGAAGACAGAAATCCAGCTCCTTACCCAAGTGTTATTATATAGCAGATGTTGTTAAGAGCCATATTTATTTTGCATTTTTGCCATTATGTAGCTTTACTTCTTTGATGCCTGACTGTGATAGTCTACTTTCTGGGCCATGTTAGAATCTAAATATATTGTGGTCAAGTGAAAGACTACAAATCCAAAGGAGAAATGTTGGGGCGCCAACACGGTTGTCAATGTTTGATCAAAGGAAAGAAATCAAACAAAATCAAAAATGAGCAATTAGACTTTGTAAAGGGTTTCATGCCCAGTCACCAGGTAGGGGTGCCACCCGGCAGTGTGCTCTTTTAACAGAGTGACACCTCCTTCTGGTGGCCTCAGGATTTATAGCTGGGGGACTGGAAGGGGCGGAGTCAAATGCCCTCACTGAACATCCTGTCAGTACTGTGGAGGGAACAGAAGAGAACATAGTTAGTTTCAGCTCCCCCCTCAGATGAACCTGGAATGTGATGCACTGACAATGTGTGACAATATATGGGTCATTTAATGCTGGCCTCAGGAAGGCTTCGGAGATGGTTGTTGCGACTGGTATACACTTAGTCATTTAATAGAAAAATCACTTTAGATATAATCATTTTAAGTATTTTTTTTAATATTAGAATAACCTTCATTAGAAGAGTTGTCTCTTTAGTAGCCTACAGTAAATAAATGTAGCATAAAATGAGGCTGTTCTTAATCTACACAACTAACATTGCCGCAGTACCAGTCGCCTGTCAAGAATGGTACAGTATACCAGCAGATCCATAATTAAAGATTTAGCACATTCACTTGAAGACTTGCATTTAGATTGATGAAGAGAATCTAGTGAATTATTGAAGGTTATTATAAGAGTAATTGATTGCATACTCTTGATTTAACGCAGTGTGCTTTTCTAGTAAATACTGACCCACTTTCTAACAGTAATAAGGTGCCCTTAAAGTTAGGTCAGCTGCTGATTTTTTAAACTGCTGCAATTTGTATTATTTATTACCAATTCCACAGTGACTTATTGTTTGTCCTGGCCAAAAGGCACAGCAAGTACAGTCTGTTCCCAATTAAACAAATTCAGATTTGGCATAAATTAATGAAACTACATTGGATCCAACATTAAAATTGCACTTCTTAAAAAAAAAGAAAAAGCTAATTAACCCACAATCTCATTTAAGTGTATTCGTTCCCAAGTAAAACAACTAAAATGCCGTTAAAAAGCAGTTCTTCATTTCAGATAAATGATGCCTATTTGTGTGGCCCATAATCACTGTCTCTTTTGAAATGAAGGGAGTTACACTCATTAGAAGCAAGATCTGTGACCCTCTCAGACAATCCAAGAACATGATTAGAATCATTGACCCCTGAAAGAGGTATACGGCTTTACAGAAAGCAGAAAGAGTAGGACAAAGATCACTAATGACCCAGACAAAATGTGGGCCTCAATTGTAGATGATGAGGCCAGCTAATAGAAAAGAAAGAGAAAAAATACAATACCGTTCTTCTTTCTGAAACCTTTCACTATTATAAGATGTGAAACAACAAAATAAATATTAAAAGACAGATTACCAATCTAAAAAAAATAAAATGGTCATGAGCAGTATGTCTATTCAGCCATTTTCTAAAAACACTTGTCATTCACATGAGAAATGCTATAGCTTATCAAAATAGCAAAGGGTGCAAAACAAGACCCAAATGTTGAGGACACTGCACCGCATCACAAGATGGGCTCATGCACAGGCCACTACACCTACCTTGCGTTGTGAAATATTCCTGAGATGAACCAGAGCAAGCAAAGAATTTCCTTCCAAGAATTTTTGGAGAACGTGCAAACTTGCCTTGCAACATTTATTGACCATACAGGGTACTTTAACTTTTTAAACATATTCAGTATCTAAAGGGTGGCCTAACTAAAAGCAAATAACTTTCCATACAGAACTTTTGTTGCTTTATGTTTGTAACTAAAGCCACATTTCCGAGTCTTTCATTTTTGACTGATCACAAAATTATCATTTTTCAGCTAAACAGTTCCTTTAATTTCTGCTAATCAAAAAATCCTTTGGAATGTACACACTGTTTGAGGTAAAACAAAAGCACAAATTGTATTGGTAACCATCAGAAATAAGACAGAAACATGTAAGGGGAAGGGACGTTATTACTATTTAAATAGGCAGGCTACCTCAAGAAAAGCTGTCTCGTGAACATTGATTGTTAAAATGTCAGGACATCATCAGCCTTGGGTGTATAGATTGAAGATGTGTGGCCCCAATATCCATTCCTAATACAGTGGAACCTCGGTTTACGAGTAACTTGGTTTACGAGTGTTTTGCAAGACGAGCAAAATTTATTAATAAATTTTGACTTGATAAACGAGCGATGTCTTGCAATACGAGCAGTATGGATACACTTTGTCTGCTGAGTGTCATGTGATCACAACTGAGCTGATGGTTCTTCTCTCTCTCTCTCCTTACCTCTCTTGCTCGCAAAGCACGTCTTTTTCTCCTTATCTCGCTCACTCGCACTCGCCTCTCTCTCTCTCTCTCCTTATCTCTCTTGCTCGCAAAGCGCGTCTTTTTCTCCTTATCTCTCTCGCTCGCGCGCATCGCGTCTCTCTCTTTCTCTTCTCTTGAGGGCAATTGTCTCCTATTCTCCGTCTGAGTCTGTTTGCCTCACTCATATAGTCATCATCTGTACGAGCGTATACTGTTTACTACAGCATTGTGACTGTGTGTGCGCGCTGTGAAGTGCGATTCCCCATCTTGCGCCCCAAAACTCGAAGCTGAGTCTCATTACTTTAACAACACCAGCTGCCTTCAGCTTGAAACAGCAACAGCGCTGTTATTTATTGCAGCAGGATGTTTATAATGTTTCTTGTATAGCCCTTATTGACGGCAGGCGCTTATAGCATGTCTGTGATCTTTTTAAATGTGCTTATACAGCGAACTGCTACAGCGCTGGGAGACTGCAATTGCTTTGGGACGCTCTTCCGCGTGTCGTCCCGTTGGGTGGAATCCCACATGAGTTTAGAAACTCACTCACACCAGCCATGATTCTTTTTAAAGGTAAAGTGTAGGTTAATTTGTTTTATGTATTTTTACTTTATATTTTGTATTAATCATTTTTATATGAATAGTTTTGGGTTGTGGAACGAATCATCTGAGTTTCCATTATTTCTTATGGGGAAATTCGCTTTGATATACGAGTGCTTTGGATTGCGAGCACGTTTCCGGAACGAATTATGCTCGCAAACCGAGGTTCCACTGTATTTTTAAAAGCCTTCAGGATGTGCTCAATAGAGTATTTATTCTCATGGCCCATTTTGGGAAAAAGTGTTCAGTAGTTTCCTCCATTATTTCCACCAGTGTTTGTGAGTATATGATTCACAGTATTCAAAGTACAACCCCAATTAATAAAAACAAAGTTGGGCCAGTATGAAAAACACTAATAAAAACAAAAAGGAGTGATTTGTAAATTTGCATTTGCTAGTATGCAAACAAAATAGTACAAAGACAGGATATTAAATTTTAAATCACATATTAATCAGATTACTGGGACAGCATTTTTCCACTTAAAAATATAGCAAAAGTTAGATCTCTTATAACTTTGGAAGATGTTGAGAAATTAGTTCACACTTTTGTTTTCAGTCAGCTAGATTACTGTAATGCACTCCTCTCAGGACCACCCAAAAAAGACATAAATCGATTGCAACGAGTGCAGAATGCAGCTGCTAGAATCTTAACTAGGAAAAGAAAATCTGAGCACATCACATCAGTTCTGATGTCACTACATTGGTTAACCATACCATTTAGAATTGACTTTAAAATACTGCTTATGGTTTACAAAGCCTTAAATAATCTTTTTCCATCCTATATCTTGGAATACCTTTCACCTTACACTGCAAATCGTACTCTTAGATCTTCAAATGAGTGTCTTCTTATAATTCTAAGAGCTAAACTTAAAATAAGTGGTGAGGCGGCCTTCTGCTGTTATGCACCTAAAATCTGGAATAGCCTGCTAATAGGAATTCGCCAGGGTAATAGAGTGGAGCACTTTATAAAACTGATAAAACCTCATTATTCTAACATGGCTTTCTTATACCTTCATTTTAGTTTAACCCTGATATTCTGTATATGCATTTAATTATCATTACTATTCTTGATGGCTTTGAAATCCGTACTAACCCCGACTTTCCCTGCTGTTCTCTTTCCGGTTTTCTATGGTGGTGATCTGCGCTACCACCACCTGATCAAAGCAGAGTGCTGTCCCTACATTGATGGATTGAAGGCCAGAAGTCCACGTGACCATAATCATCAAATTCTTCTATGTGAAGCTTGAAAACCATAAGAACTGATTGAGGTCATTTATGTTGGGTAGAATGCTTAGTGGAGGCTGGGTGGTCTCGTGGTCTGGAACACCTGCAAATTTTGTTTTTTTCTCCAGCTGTCTGGAGTTTTTTTTTCTGTTCTCCCTGGCCATTGGACCTTACTTTTATTCTATGTTAATTAGTATTGCCTAATTTTACTTTTATATTTTGTCTTTTTTCTCCTTCTTTATCCTGTAAAGTACTTTGAGCTACATCTTTTGTATGAAAATGTGCTATATAAATAAATGTTGTTGTTGTTATTTCGTGTTTCATCTAATCAATTCTCTGAAGATATACAATATGCTAATTCTCCATTTCTCTTAGTCTGTCAGAGTAGGGCATGCCCTTTAGTCCGCGGGATGCATTTGGGTGATTGCTTGATATAATATCTAAAGCATGTACAGTAGAAGTATTTGATTTAACAATCATCTCCTTTTACTAATAACTAATTCCATTTATTTTTACTAGCTCAATTTTAATTTGCCTTTTTATTCACTTCTGCACATTGCCTGGATGCCTGGATCAAGTGAGGCACTAACATGAAGTCCAAAATTATGAAAATCCTTTTCATTGTTTGCTCCTGTTTGGTCAACATCATCCATTTTATATTACAAATTTATCATCCATTTGATTGAGCTATTGCATTATTTGAATATAATGTAATTTCAACATTAAATACATTCTTGAAGTGTTTTTGCTTAGTTTTAAAGATTTGTATTTATTATGTTTTTCTCTGTAATAACTGGTTTTGCTGTTATCTGCAAATTTCACAAAGTCATGTTCGTATGGATTGTAAAATAACATTGTTATAGACAAACGTTTACAAGAGGCAGAGATATACAGGCAATATGTAAGAACAGTCAAATCAAAACCATTTTTATATAGCACATTGTATAACAAGCATTGTCACAAAGTGACTTTACCGAATTCCAGGCCTTAAATCCCAAGAGAAAGGTCTAACATGTTAGTGACAGGAAAAGTAGCAAAACCCTAAAGTTCTTAGGCCATATCTGGATAATTAATGAACAAAAAAGTTGTCTATATTTTTTACAGAAATTAAATAATGCAATAAAAATAATACAGCACAAAGCAGCTTAAAAAGAAGACAGAAAAGTCAAACACTATGAATTTAAAATATTTTCTTATAGGCCTGACTAATCAAATATGGATTTAGCCCAGATTTGAACACTGAAAAGCATCTGAATCTTTTACCTCAACGGGAATGCTACTTTACAGACGCGGTGCTTTATCAGCAAATACTTTATTTCCAGCTGTGTTATTTTAGGAAATACAAGTATAAGGTTCCTTGATACTACATCTGTTGTTGAAGAAAGATTCACAGATCTTAACTTTGCTGACAATGCTGTTATCTTCACGGAGTCAATGGAGGCTCTGATTGGGGCACTCGAGAGACTGAGAGAGGAGTCCAAGTGTCTTGTGAGTGTCCTGTTTGTGGAGAGAGTGTCGACCTTGTCAAGAGGTTTACTTACCTTGACAGTGACATTCATGTCTCTGATGACTCTCCTATGAAGTCAGTAGATGGATTGGGAGAGCCTGGGGAGTCATGAGGTCACTGGAAAGGGGTGTGTGGCGCTCCTGATATCTATGCATAAGGATGAAGGCACAAGACTTTAGAGTCCTGGTGCTTCTGGTCTTGCTATAAGGTGCAAGACATCGACGCTATCCAGTGACCTGAGACAAAGACTGGACTCCTTTGGTAATGTGTCTCTCCGGAAAATCCTTGAGTACCGTTGGTTTGACTTTGTGTCGAATGAGCAGATGCTCATGGAGTCCCGAATGTGGCACATTACCTGCGTTGTGAAGGAGCGTCAGTTAGGCCACTATGGTCATATGGTGCGTTTCCTCGAGGGTGATCCAGCTTGTAAGATCTTGATTGCTGGGGACCCGAGTGGCTGGACCAGGCCAAGAAATCGTCCACATAACCCTTGGCTGCAAAAGATACAGGGTAATTTCCAGAGGGTGGGACTAGACCTCCTGTCTGCCTGGGGGGTGGCCAACCAGAATCCCAAGTTGTTTTGTCGTGTAGTGGGTGCGCGGCAACACACTGTACCAGTGCATGCTCCCCAACTTGACTTGACTTGACTTGATACTGAAGCAAGCAGGAGTGATTACAAGCAATTTGAAAGCCACTCAAACACTGAGGTGCAAAACCACCCAAAACTTTACAAGACTGCACCAAAATCTTAGAACCTTGCCATTAACTCCAGTGTGTCTACGGCTCAGAATTCTACGTAATTACAGTTAAGACTGAGTCCGACTTGGGGTGACATGTAATGGTCCGTTTATAGTGTAAAGTTTGAATAACTCTTGGGACAACATTCTGCTGCCAGCTAGTAGATAAAATAAGATTATGGTGCAATCAATCTTGAGTATTTGTATATATTTTGCAACTCTTAGGTAACTTCAATATTCATGAGTGGGACACAACCTGCAACAGAACACAATGATGTGTTAACAAGAAACTGTAAAGCCAGTTTTAGAATAAATTGAAACTGAACCATTAGTTGAATCAAGCGATGGTGAAGATGAAGTGAAGACAAAGGCAAATCAGGCACTGATAGAGAAAGAGATGCATACTGTACTGTACGCCTGAATTGCCATGATATTCCCATTGAATTCATTCACTTGAAGGTTCGCTGTGGTGCAAGTGGATCTGTGGCAAAAAGGAAAAGTGTTTGTGATCAAGTTGAAAAGCAAGAAAAATGTTAGCCCCCTAAACACTTTTCACAATGCAGCAGGTGTCAAAGTCACTAAGCCTTGTAGTGTGGTAGCCTATAAAAACAAAATGGGCAAGGCAATTGTGTTGATCAGGGTCTGACATTCTACCATTTCATGCTCAAGCAAAAGTCAAAATAATATAAGAGAAGTACAAAAGTGTACTGTCCTTATTTAGACATCGGGCAGAGTGTTGGTGAATGTTTCAAAATATGTCACATAAAGGATGTGTACTAAACCTGCCTCAGCACCATACTGGACACTACACATACCTTTCCAACTGGGTTTATGTTGATGTTATGATGTTTACATGTTTCTGTGTTATGTAATAACATTTTTTCCTATTAAATAAATTGAATGATTTCACTTTTTTTTTAGGGGGAGTAAACAAAACGCTAAGATGGTTAAGTGAACTTGACATGCAAGGCATTGAAGTAATCCAATCTCAAAGTAATAAATGCATAGATAAGCTTCTCAGCATCATGAAATGAGAGTGTACTGCTGGCTTTTGCAATATTTCTTAAGTGAAAAAATTGCTACTTGTAATATGAGTATCCAATGGAAGATCACAACCTAAAGGAACACCAAAGTCTCTGAGTACTGTATTGGGTATGATAGAGAGGCCATCAATAGTTCAGGTACATTCAGATGTTTTAGCAGCTTTAGAACTAAGCACCACCTCTTGTGTTTTGCTAGCATTCAACAAAAGAATCCTGCAAGCCATACAATGTAATGTATATCAAACAAGATTCTATTTTCAGAAATTTAGCCTCGTTTTGTAGTTACATAGACATGAATATCACCTGTATAGCAATGAAACCTAATGCCATGCTTGTGAATTATACTCTATGACCAATGGGTAACATATACAAAGAAAACAGAAATAGACCAATGACTAAGCCCTGATGTACCCCATAATTTACCCTAGTTACCTCAGAAAATTCATTGTTTGTACGAACAAAGTGATAGCGGTCACTTAATTAAGATCTAAACCACCTCAGAGCCTGTCTGCTTATACCAGTACGTTTTTCCAACCTGTTCAAAAGTATGTCATGATCTACAGTAGCAAATGTGGATCTCAGATCTAATAATACAAGCAGAGAAATGTAGCTGCTGTCAGTGGAAAGATGTAAATCATTAAGTCCTTTTACTAAAGCAGATTCTGGACTATGGCACTGTCTAAAACCTAACTGAAAAACTTGAAAGACATCTTTTTACAATAATATACACAACTGTTTAGCTAGAGATAGTCAAAAAAAGCATGAGGTCTGTAAAAGATGAGATTAATAGCCTCCGGGGAATGTTTCCCCAACCATCGGGAAGAGAACTCACACAAACAGCAAGCCATTAACATGAAATAAATATGTTTTTATTGAGTTCCACATGGTAACCGTCTTTTATAACAGCCTGCAAGGCTCTTCAATCCACAATGAATGTTTTATTAGAGCTTCACTGAAGTCTCTTCTGTTATCTCTCTATAGATTCACAGTGAACTAAATTTAAATGAAAATAATAATACTGAAAATGACAATGGTAAAATCTAACCAGAATGTGTTGCATACATGTGCAAGAAGCAAATGATCTTTTTAAGACTACTGCAGCTAAGCAGAATATAAGTAGTGAAGCATTTGCATCAGAAAGATGTAGGGAGCACTGAAATATTTGCATTTAGATTTAGGTTATGTAAAGCACATGCTCAGCCTAATTAGTATGTAAATGTATTTACTTGGTATCCCTAATCACATATCAGACTTCATATACAATACAATGCATGACGTTAGTCACTATGGGATGAGTTCTAAGAAAATTGAGGACTTAACTAGAGACATTTTAAGTAACTAACAAATCTGTGTGCCACCTGAAACTACACATCAGCATTTATCAGGTTGTATGGTTGCCAATATTCAAATGTACTTTGCATATTGTTATTATTTATGAATATTATCAATAATACATTATTTAATGTGTAACTTAACTCCTGCTTGTCTTTTATTACACCTAATTGCCTGAAGTTATAAATGTAGAAGGAAAGGTGGGCAGAAGTTACATACTACAATACCTTATAAACAGTGGTAGGTCTGTGAGATTTGAAGCATTCTGACAAAGGCTACACATTAATAATACAAAAGGGGAAAGTCTATTCTACCAAGACAAAATATGTTGTTTTGAAAAACATAAAATCATGCAATAATCATGCAGACATCTTCTCAGATTCAAATTCAGAACAGAAGTAGACACAAGATGGCCGGTTCCTTGGTTATATGGTTACATGGAAGGATGGAGTGGGCCCAGACAGATGGACAATGAAACTGGCATCAGTGATGGAGTGTCTGTTAGTCTAATGTTCTGCAGAGGTAGGATAAGAGTAGGAATTAGAATATAATGCCAACTCCTGGTTCCGTGAGTAGTTGCCATCACCACCCTGAGCATGCATATGACAGCAGACCAGGGAAGACAAAAGATCTGGTGACAAAACTAAAGGGTAAGGCACTGTAACATGAAAAAGAAAACAAAGCAGGGTCAAAAACAGAAAATAAACTGAAATAGTGTTAAATGTAAAGGTTTCTTTAGATATCCACACAGTTGGATAGCAAATTACCCTATTTATTCTATTTTGCAACTGTTGCAGGGACGTGACCTTCACAAGGGTTTCACCCTGGACCATCACCTAACAACCGGGTTCCAAAGTGTTGTCTTCCAAATAAAATCAAAATGGTGTCACAATACTTTACTAATCTAGAACAATTAATAACTTTCCAAATGCACCATTTAAAATTAAAATTCTTAACCCAAAAGATTCCTGACAACAAATAAAGTTGTTACAGGGTTAATCCTGTCTAAGGAAAAATGTATCCTTTCCAGGAAAAATTGAAACTAAATGTGATTCATGACAAGTGTACATTACTGCTGGACTTCTACTATGGGAGGCTGAGCCTTAACCCACAAGGGCCCCAAAGGTGCAGAAAGATGTGCCCGCTTTTGTAAGGTCTAAGTATTTAAATGCACGCTGTTGGTCTATTTTTGGTGTACTTTGAAATTTTACTGATTGGCAGTAATGGATCTAATGATATTATTAGAAATAAACTTGCTGCATTAGGATTAAAAGTTAAGATGGAGGTAAAGAATTTAGAGGTAACTGTTGACTTTGACCTGAATTTGAAATCACATATTAATCAGATTACTAGGGCAGCATTTTTCCACTTAAGAAATATAGCAAAGTTAGACCTCTTATAACACTGCAAGATGATGAGAAATTAATTCACGCTTTTGTTTTCAGTCGTCTAGATTACTGCAATGCACTCCTCTCAGGACTACCCAAAAAGATATCAATCGATTGCAACGAGTGCAGAATGCAGCTGCTAGAATCCTAACTAGGAAAAGAAAATTCAAACACATTTCTCCAGTTTTGATGTCACGGCACTGGTTACCTGTGTCATTCAGAATTGACTTTAAAATCCATCTTATAGTTTACAAAGCCTTAAATAATCTCGCTCCATCTTATATTTCGGAATGTCTGACAACACTCCAAATCATAACCTTAGATCTTCAAATGAGTGTCTGCTTAGAATTCCAAGAGTTAACCTTAAAAGAAGTGGTGAGGCGGCCTTCTGCTGCTATGCACTAAAATCTGGAATAGCCTGCTAATAGGAATTCGCCAGGCTAATACAGTGGAGCACTTTAAAAAACTGCTAAAAACTCATTACTTTAACATGGCTTTCTCATATCTTCATCTTAGTTTAATCCTGATGGTCTGTATATTCAATTAATTAATATTATTATTCATGGCATTCATATTCAAAATCCGTACTCACCCCTACTTTCTCTTCTGTTCTTTTTCTGGTTTTCAGGGGAGGTGACCACCACCTAATCAAAGCACCGTGATGTCCCTACATTGATGGATTACAGGCCAGAAGTCCACATAACCATCATCATCAAGTTCTTCCATGAGAACCCTGAATACAATGAGGACGGATTGAGGTCACTGATGTTAGGTAGAATGCCTAGAGGGGGCTCGGCGGTTTCATGGCCTGTAACCCCTGCAGACTGAATTTTTTTTTTTACAGGCGTCTGGAGTTGTTTTTTTTGTTTTTTCTGTCCTCCCTGGCCATCGGACGTTACTTTTATTCTATGTTAATTAGTGTTTTCTTATTTTAATTCTTACATTGTCTTTTTTTTCTCTTTCTTCATCATGTAAAGAACTTTGAGCTGCATTATTTGTATGAAAATGTGCTATATAAATAAATATATGTTGTTGTTGTTGTACTATATTCTGATTAAAGCTGCCACATTGATTACTACTCCTACCCATTGAAAGCAGCATCTCAGATATTGGTACTCATGGGATTCTAGAATAAATTTTGCAATACCCAGTGTACTAACTTTAAAATCAAAATGAGAAAAGGACTGGGAGAAAACACAAGTTTAAAAATCATGTAACAAAGGTCCAAACCAGAGATCCGTGAGAGAAGTGACACAACCAGAAATTCTAACCCATAATTCAAAGTCTTATCCTAAAAATTTGCATGTGGTTCACAAATTAATTTAATCTCGGATACACTAGAGCTGCCAGAGGTGACCTCTATAGATAGTCACGCCTATGATGACATCATTGCATGTTGCATTCTGGTGTGTGTTGCTATGGTAACAAGCAACATAAAATCCTTAAAATCGTAGGACACATAATACTTTAACATAAGGTGTCAAAATGAAAAACTGAAGTCAGAAATAGATTAAGTGGATCAGAAACCACCAGGAAAATTGGCTCAGGAAATGTCAAGAAAAAGTAAATACAAATGTGAATTACAGCACCCAGTAGGGTTAAGGGTAGCCAGTTGACTTAGATCATCAGAATAATAAAATTGTCTGATATAACCAACCAAATTTATATTGTCATTGTTGTTTACTTTGCTCGGGGTTTCTCTTATTGTATGTTTAAAGTAATTTGTTTGAATAAGAAAGTGTTGTATAGATTAGTAACTTAGTGATAATGCAGTAGGACTGTACATGTAAATCTGCGTAAGAGCTCTCAGTCTGTATTCAGTGAAGAGCATTTTACAAAAATAAACTAAATTCAATTAAGTATAAACTCCGACATTTGTTCTCATGATGCCGCAATTTACAAGGAAATTCCTGGGAAAGCCGGAATGTGTGAAAGGAGCTCAAGTCACACTTTACACACTTAACATTTCATTAGAGATGATCCTTGGTTCAGAGCAGGGTTGAATTTGCATTTTTGTCATTATCAATGTATAGTACTCAGTATACGAGGTTTACGACCAAATGCAGTACGGACAGCACTTTGTGTCCCTAGAAGTACGGTGCTGGTTGGGAGTTGTTTTTTTTTTTGTTTGTTTGTTTGTTTTAGTTGTATAATTAGCTTTTTTTTTTTTTTTTTACAAAATTCTGCACTCTTGGATCTAATTTACTAATAATATATTTAGGAGTGAAACCATTCATATACAGTAGCTGGTTGGTAGATTTACAAAGATATCCTTTCTATTCCTGGTACCACATATAATCTGAAAACATGGTTGCATGTGAATCACACATTTCTTATAAGTATTATAAAATCATATTTTCATAACTTTATAGGATACAGATTACTCCCTTTTACAGTATATGCCATGGCAGTCAAAATGACCATTGCAATGGGGTACTAAATCATGATATTTTCCCAGCCAATGAACAATGTCATCTTTCTCCTACCCTTGAAAAAAAAAGCTATAGGCACAAAATCACATGGGAATTGAGATTGGATGAGTCATAGAGATGACTTATACTTACACTTACAGTTTATTGTTTGCCGTTAAGTCACACAGGAATGTGTGCTCACAGTATCTAACCTGCTTTAGCTAAAAGATTCAGTGAAATATAATCATTCTCAGGAAGCAAAAGTAAAAGACTGTGATTCTCCCTCTTTAAGTTTAGAAAGGTGAGATCTCCCCTCACTAATGATTATCTTCGGTGCCAATCAAGTTGTGCAAGTCTTTCTAAATTAGAATTCTTTTAACAATACAAACAAGTGGG
Source organism: Polypterus senegalus (assembly GCF_016835505.1). Lineage (NCBI taxonomy): Eukaryota > Metazoa > Chordata > Cladistia > Polypteriformes > Polypteridae > Polypterus > Polypterus senegalus. Next base: position 176,719,582 of record NC_053158.1, on the reverse strand, counting down.
AAATCCCCACACATACTGAGAAGGTCTGATGCTTTGCAAGGTGCGTAGGAGCTGTTTCTTCAGTTGGATTTACAAGATAGCAGAACATCTGGTAAGTTCAATTTACTGAAAAAGCAGCCCTTTTAACGTTGACATCATTTAAATAAAATATAAAAAGTCAAAAGAAGATGTAAATACCTAAACCAAGCACACACAAAGATAATTCAAAGGAAGAAAATACATTGGCAGATTTAATGGATCTGAAAGTCCTTTGAGAGGATACGTGTGTTGTGACCAAATGGGGACCAAACAGGTCAGAATGTAAACACAAGAGAGGCAGACATTTTTCTTTGAGGATTTAAGAACTTTGGAGGATAATTGTATTACAGTGTGTTATACAGGGTCAGCCAAAATGAATTACCACATTTTTCAAGGTGAGGTACAGGCAGCCGAGTGGGTTGGGGTGGGGGTCCTATGATAGGCGATCCCTTGTAGTTTTCAGTCTGCAACATGCCTTGGTCCAGTGTGCACTGTGCTTTCACTGTCGAAGCATTCAAAACCAACAAATCCATCATCACTATGTAACACACCTTCCAAACGCACTTCAGCATTCCTCCTAATGGTGACATCCCAAATTGGAAAAGAATTCTTCAGTGGGTGGATAAATTTAGTCAGATGGGTAAACATTGAACGGAAAATCTCCAGGCTGTCCTCAGACTATACGAACGGCTGAAAACATCCAAGTTGTAAGGGCATCAATTTTGCACAAACATGCTTTTGCCTTAGGCATTTCCAACACGTCTTTGATAAGGATTTTACATAAGGACCATAATTTCCATCCGTACAACATTATGGTAGTGCAGGAACTCACTGAGAGAGACTGGGAGAGCCATAGAGAGTTGTGCACAAACATTCTGCAAACTGTTCATTAAGATGCCATCGTCATGTGCAGCAATGAGACACATTTCCATTTGAATGGTTGGGTAAATAAGCAAAACCAAAACCAACCCTTGTGAACTTCATCAGAGACCCCTGCACAGTGAGTGTGTTACAGTCTGGAGTGCTGGTGCAAAATTTGGCGTTGTAGGCTCATATTTTTTTGAAGGTGGGGAGCAACGGTCACTGTCTCTTCCGAACGTTCATTGAAATGCTAGAGAACTTTTTTGCGGCCCTAGCTGGAAGAAATGGATGTGGTGGATGCCTTGTTTCAACAGGATAGAGCAGCAGCTCATACGGTGCAGAGATCCATGCAAGTTTTGCTTATCTCCCTGCACGGCGATGTCGGGTGGCCTTCACATTCGCCTGATCTAACTCCATGTGATATCTTCTTCTCAAGTCGAAGGTATACACACACCTCAAAACCTTGAAGCACTCAAGGATGCTATTTGCCACGAATTCGCCACTATTCCACTTGAAATGGCTGAATGAGTCATGTGAGCATTCAGAAATCGTCTTGAAGAGTGTATCACTAATGATGGCCACCACCCTGAAGACATTTTTAAAACACAATGAAAAATATCTATTTTTTATACCATTTCCTGTGTCATAATGAAATGTATTTATTTTTTTTTTGTTTGTTTTATAGAATAAACGTTTGAAATGTGGTAATTGATTTTGGCTTACCCTGTATTTCTTGTGCTTTAAAGTGTTAAGAAAGACTAAAGACAAATTTTTTCTCAATGATATAACTGTGTGTTAAAACTGTAAGTTCTTGTCTTTCACTTGAACTTTTAACTTCTGTGAAAGCAGCAAATGCTTAGCACAGGAAGAGGATGTTTTAGTAGAGACAGCAGAACAAAGGCTAAACTTGCAAAAACTAAACCTATCACTGCAAAAGTGCAATCTGGCAAGTTAAAAGGTCAGAACGTTATATGGTAAACTGGTCATTTTTCTGGACTTTACATATGCAGTGACACCCTCAAACCATTGGATATCATTGCACATGCACATCTCTTGGCCATGTGCTGATAGGGTCTGTTGAAATGATATTGCACAATGAGGAGTGTTTAGCTTTAAAATGTCAGTAGTTTAAACTGAAAAAAGAGTGAAAACTAGGAAGAACCCAATCACCAAGAAGACACGTGCCATGAGACGCAGCAATGTATACTTGTGACTAAATGTCATACACAATGGATGTATTGGCCAGCATCATCTGAAAATGCTGCTGAAATTGCCAGGTTATATTATTGATGATTTGACACACCCATTTACCTTTATTTTTCTTGTCACATTTATGATAATTAAGAATATTAAAGACTATAGCTTAATTATACTTTATTTGTCCCCAATAAGAAATTAAAATTTTACAGAAGCTCCGAAATAAATACATAAATAAAATAAAAACAAACACTCAGCGCAAACATAAAATCTCTGGCTTGAGTAACAGAGATCTGTTGGTGTCAATAACTGACTTGTAGGTGGCAGCAAGATGAGGTCTGACCTGTTCAGATCGTACCTTTTTCTTCTTCTTCTTCATCATCTTGTTCCACTTCTATGTTCTTGGTCAATCTTCTCTAAGCATCTCGTTACAGATCCTTCTTAAACAGTCAAACCCTTTTCCTTCAGATCTTCTACTTCAGGGGTGTTGAACTCCAGGCCTGGAGGGCCACAGTGGCTGCAGGTTTTCATTCTAACTCTTTTCCTAATCAGTGACCAGGTTTCACTGCTAAAATACTCCTTTTCCCTTCATTTTAATAATCATTTTCTTAAGGATGCAGTCCTCTGAATTGATTCTTTACTTCATTAAATGACAGCCAAACAGAAATGAGATGTGAAATGAGCCAACAGATGACCAGCTAAACTGGGATTTCAAACTACAACCAATCTGTTAATGAGAAGCTGATTGTTGCTGTTAATTAAACCCATTATTTAATTCCATGGCTTGTTGCTACTCTCATTCTGCCACTACAGACATTTCCAAAACTTGATTTTTTTGTTTTTTCTAAGAACATCGTCCAAATGTTTTGGTGACCTGAGAGATCAACCTTACCAAGACCTTCACCTTTCTTTATTTTTAGATATTGTGTGATAGGCACAGGTGAGCTGGTCATGTTCGTTTTGTGTCTCATTATTGTTTGGGTGCTAATTAAGGAAAAAAGAGACAACTAAGGTGTCTGAGTCAAGTTAATTAAAACTAAGGCAAAAGAAGTTAATTAGCCAAAACTGGTCACTAATGAGGAAGATGGCTAGAATGAAATCCTGCAGCCACTGCGGCCCTCCAGGACTGGAGTTCAACACCCGTGTTCTACTTTTTCCATCCACCTCCACTTTGGCCTCCCTCACTTTCTCTTCCCCTCTACTTCCATTCCCATCACTCTTTTGCCCACATATGCATTGTCTGTCCTCATCACATGACCATACAACTTCAACCTACTTTCCTGTAATTTCTTAGATATCTCTACCACTTTTGTTGTATCTCTGATTGTCATCAATCAGTTAATTCTCCAACCTGCTATATCCTAACACAGGGTTACAGGGGTCTGCTGGAGCCAATCCCAGCCAACACAGGGCGCAAGGCAGGAACAAACCCAGGGCAGGGCGCCAGCCCACCGCAGACCTCTGATTGTTTAATTTCTAATTCAGTCATTTCTAGTAAGTCCACACTTCCATCTCAGTATTCTCATTTTTGCCACATCTAACTTCTTCTCCTATACTCCTCTAACTGCCCAAGTCTCAGCTCTAAACATCATTGCTCGTCTTCCAACTGTCTTAAAAACCTTACTTTTAACCTTCACCTTAATTCTTCAATCAATCAATCAATACTCCTCATACCTTCTTCCATTGCTCCATCAATATTGCACTCTATGGATAATTTCTTCATTTAGTTTTTCATCTCAGGCAACCATTGATCCTTGATTTTTAAATTTATCCAGCTCTCCCTACAGGCTAACTTCTGAATGCTGATCAACATTAAACCTCAGATATTCTGTCTTCTTCCTATTTCTCTTCAATCTATCTTCCAAATCCCTAATCCATTCTTCCAACTTCCTCTCCACTTCCATTTTTCTGGTGCTACACAGCAAATAGCATGCACCAGATGGATTGGTCTTTTATCCCATGACTCAACACATCCATAATCAGATCAAAAAGGTAAGTATTTAAAAAAGATCCCTGTAGTGCGAATCTGCTCTAACTGGGATCTGTCTGGTTACCCCAACACTTCTTTTAACCCAAGTCCTCACTCCCTCATATACATATCCCAGACAATCCTCACAAGTGATGCTCAGATGAAGGCAAGTGCCCCGGCTGTCCACAAGACCTACTGTGTTTGATCTCCTAGGAGGAAGCTTAATAATCAATAAGCGACAACCTAAGTATGTTTATGTTAGATTGAAGACCCAGTGGGAGATGGGTGGTCTTTTGGCCGTGGAACTCCTGCAGATTTTGGGTTTTTTTTCTATAACTTATATGGAGTTTTTATTTTTTAATTTTTATATTCCCCCAGCCATCTGACCTTATCATCATACTCATCTTTAGAGATTTAGAATATGGTGAATTTATAAGGATTCTAACCTTTCTATTAATTATATATCTAATTTATATAAGTAAATATTAATTTATTTTTTGTTATTTTCTCATTATTAGTTTTACGTAGTTTCATTTGCTTTTCTTTTCCTGCAACTTATTTTTTGACATCTTGTAAGGCACTTTGAACTGCATCCTATGTATGAAAATGTCTTATAGAAATAAATATTGTTGAAATTATTACTGGCGTCCTTTCCAGGGATTGTTCCTCCTTTGAATCCGCTGCTTGCTAGGATAGGCTTCATTCTTTTTTGCCAATTTAAAGCTAACTAAAATAATGTAATTAATTAAAGGTTTATGAGTATATGGCTTGTTTAATCTGCGTATTGCTTCTCATTTGGAACTGTAGTCTTTTTCTTTTACAGCAAAGCTGTATTTTATGCACAGTCAACAGTTACAAAAATACATCCTGTATACAGAGTATGTTAAATATTGTGTGTATATACTGATGTATGCTGTTCATGCACACAGATTTTTCCTTCACTGCTAGAAATTAGTTTTGTAATATGTTTTTGAAGTTGTCCAATTTACTTGAAATTAATAAACTATGCAGTTAAGTAATAAAAATAAACCAAAAAAGAGACTATATTTATGGACTTTTGCCTTTGATTTCTAGTACAAATTGCAAAGCACTACCTCATAAATATCTGGGGAGCCTTTCTAAATATCATTACTTCTTAGACTCCCCCATTTGCCCTAATTTTCATATCCCATGCTACTTATGAATGATTTTAATGTCAGTATTTCCTTTTTACCCTTCAGTTTTCCTTTAATGAAACTGCTAGTGTAATCTGTTCAGTGTATTGCCAATCATTTTTATTCCTTTATTTGATCTTGGAGCAATTGGTCAGTATTTGTTCTGTATTTAGGTTATTTTATGTTGCAGAATGCACTTATACACAGTGCCCTCCTTATTAGTTACACCAATCTAGTAACCAGACCAAGGTCAGGTACCTCTTGTCTGAAATCTTCTAGGTGTGGATTCAAATGGATGCTGGAAAGTTTTTGCAGAAATATTGGTTGATGCTGAATAGATGTTTATAACTTTGCATTTTATGAAGAAAAGTGGAACTACCATCTCTCTCATGAAGTGAAATCTTTTAAGTTTCTCTTCTGTGGATGGTGGAGTTGAGCAGTGGGTACAGGAGATAAAGGGAAAAAAACTGACATAGGCAGTTGTTGCAGTGGGGCTTTTAACCAAATTGTTTAATGCAATCTTGGAAAGTGAGAGGATGCCTGAGGAGTGGAGAAGAAGTGTAATGAAACTCATTTTTAAGAATAAGGGGGATGTGCAGAGCTGTAGTAACTACAGGGGGATAAAATTGATGAAGGAAAGAGTAGAGGAAGCTAGGTTAAGAAGGGAGGTGATGATTAGTGAGCAGCAGTATGGTTTTATGCCAGGAAAGAGCACTACCGATGTAAAATTTGCACTTTAGGTGTTGATGGAGAAGTACATTGGCCAGAAGGAGTTGCATTGCGTCTTTATGGACCTGGAGAAAGCATATGACAGGGTCGGGAGTGGCAGAGAAGTATGTAAGAGTTGTACAGGATAAGTACGAGGGAAGTGTGACGATGATGAGGTCTGCGGTGGGAGTGATGGATGCATTCAAGGTGGAGGTGGGATTACATCAGGGATCAGCTCTGAACCCTTTCTTATCTGCAATGGTGATAGACAGGTTGACAGATGAAATTAGACAGGAGTCCCCATGGACTATGATGTTTCCTGATATCATTGTGATCTGTAGCGAGAGTAGGGAGCAGGTTGAGGAGACCCTGGAGAGGAATGAAGATCAGTAGGAAAAAGACAGAATACATGTGTGTGTGAATGAGAGGGAGGTCAATGGAATGCTGAAGATGCAGCGAGTAGAGTTGGCAAATGTGGAGGAGCTTAAATACAATACTTGGGATCAACAGTACAGAGTAATGGGGATTGTGGAAGAGAAGTGAAAAAGAGAGTGCAGGCAGGGTGGAATGGGTGAAGAAGAGTGTCAGGAGTAATTTGTGACAGACGGGTATCAGCAAAAGTGAAAGGGAAAGTCTACAGGATGGTAGTGAGACCAGCTTTATTATACGGGTTGGAAACAAAACAAAATATATAGATAAAACAGGAGACAAAGCTGGAGGTGGCAGAGTTAAAGATGCTAAGATTTGCACTAGGTGTGACGAGGATGGACAGGATTAGAATTGAGTACATTAGAGGGTCGGCTCAGGTTGGACAGTTTGGAAACAAAGCTAGAGAGGCGAGATTGTGCTGGTTTGGATATGTGCAGAGGAGTGATGCTGGGTATATTGGGAAAAGAATGTTAAAGATAGAGCTGCCAGGCAAGATGAAAAGATGAAGGTCTAAACAAAGGTTTATGGATGTGGTGAAAGAGGACATGCAGGTGATGGGTGTAACAGAACAAGAAGTAGAGGACAGAAAGATATGGAAGAAGATGATCCACTGTAGCAACCCCTAATGGGAGTAGCCGAAAGAAGAAGAAGAAGCCAGTGAGTTTGTGGATCAAGACTAGGGAGGAAAGGAGTAACTGATGACTCAATGGTTGAGCAAGAGTGAGAGTCACCACACCTGTTGGACAACAGTTCAAGAGGAAAGCACAAAGGGCCAATAGGTTTTATCTTTTGTCAGTTTCTTCTTTTAGTTTTATTTCAATTGTTTGCTATATTCTGAATGAAAAAATGTACTCTTTTTTTGCTTCTTATCATTATCCTGGGTGTGGGGGCATAACAAGAAGGAGCTCTCCCTGTTACATCTATCTCTTCCTTGATAAGCTGTTGCTGTCTTCACAATACTGCAATAATTTGAAAGAGAAAATTCAAAAAGGTGTTGAATATTACACTGCCTATTTATTTGATCCACCTTTATGGATACAGTGGGAAGAAGTGAATTACTTCTTGTAAGAATACAGCCTTGATTTAGATCATGCTTCAGCTTATTTCAGCTTAAGCGGTGGCCTTCAGTTTCTCATCATCTGGAAATAAATAGCTGCCGATCTCCAAATAAAAGATGGGTTTTACATTGGTTCAGGGCTCTGTGCTTAATGAAAACCGCTAGCTCCTCCGACAGAACAGAGCATTACTTTCAGCAGAGAGAATTTTAGGATTTATAGTGAATAAGGACCTTTACTTTTCCCTTATTTATTTTGTTGCCTGGCTGATATTTGCAAAAAAATAAAGCAGTTGCTCAAGTCAGACCACAGCTTGCCTGCTGCCTAAACGTCAAAGGAGAGATGTAGGTGCAAATGATGTTTTTATGGACTAAAGACAGTCTCACCAATTCAACAAAATAGAAATTGTCACCATTTTTCCAATACAGACTTTTGCTATACCAGGGAGGCCATACCTTGAAAATGTGCCAGTCCTTCCCTGCACACATGTTTCTGCCACCACCTTACACAATTCTTTTGTCTTTTCCTTTACTTGATCGTTTTATGTGGATAAAAAATAAATTTGCATTTCCACTTGGGTTAAACGCAGTTGCAATCATTTTCTGGCCAACTCAGAATGTGGTTTCTGTGCTCCATCACCAGCACATTTACAGTGCATCCGTTTTTTTTAGCAAAATCAGCTGCCATCAATTGTGATACATGGAATAATGTATGCAACAAATTCTCACCGGTGTCCAGATTGCCAGACTCTTTCTCTCGACTTTATATGCTGACCAGAACACCCTTTACAGGTCAGTCATGTTGTAACCCGCTTAGTCCTGAACAGGAACGCAGGAGGTGTTGGAGTCAATCCCAGCTAGCATAGGGAGGAAGACAGGAACAAATCCAGTACAAGACACCAGTCTGTCCCCGGGTGAACACACACACACTGACATACCAAACACATTCTAGGACCAATTTAATATCACCAATTTACCTAACATGCATATCTTTGGACAGTGGAAGGACACTGGAGGACCCGGAGCAGACACAGGGAGAATATGCAAACTCTGAGCATGGAGTACCTGGGTTTTGAACCCTGGTCTCCTTACTGCGAGGCACTCTTTACAGATGGTATCCAAAAAGCAATGTACAAGGCTTCACAGAGGTGCTCTTAAGCTGAATGCTTTTCCTTCCATGCAAGTTGGTAGTTTTGTTTTACTGCTGTGTTGTTTTCAGCAGGCATGTCCTTTATCTTTTCTTCCACCCTTATTTCATCATTGTCTTCACTGTGTGGCCTGCAGGGGGCACACCAGCTCCTCAAACCCGACACAGTCAGACACAAGTTCTTTCACACACACAGGCGTTTAATTCAGTGGGAAACACTTTTCAAAAGTTTCCCACAGCACAGTACAGCACAGTCAAGCACCAATAATAAAAGCAACACAGCAATGTTTTTCTTTTCTTCTTTTCTCTCTCTCTTTGTCAGTCTCTGGCCGTTCACTTTTAGTCCTCCTCCAGCAAGCCTCACCCCTCTTCCTACCAAGTCTGGCTCCTGGAAGGAAGGCAGCGGGCTTCTCTTATGCTGTGCCAGGGAGTACTTCCGATGGCCCATTAGGATGGTCTTGAAGCACTTCCACTCCCCTTAGTTTTCTTAAAGCACAATGGACTGCCATTAGGAGTGGTTTTAGGATTGTTTATAAATCCTCCAAATATCAGGAATCAAAATACTCCAAGGCTGAAGTTCTGCCTAATCACAGAACTCAGCAGCTTACACTTTCAATAACAAATGTATATATTTATAGATAGATAGATAGATAGATAGATAGATAGATAGATAGATAGATAGATAGATAGATAGATAGATAGATAGATAGATAGATAGATACTTTATTAATCCCAAGGGGAAATTCACATTATTATGCCTGTTTTATGTTATTATTTTGACTATTATTTATATTATTTTTTCCTATCTTGATACTCAACTATACAAAACTCCCGATCATACAAAGTAGCTGTCATGTGTATCCTTTTTAATTAAATATATTATTATTTACCTTTTAAAGCTGGTATTCTATTTATCAATTAACCTACCCACTATGTTATAATGTTATATTTATTTATTATTTCTAAATAAAAAAACAAATTGCTTTAATCCTGACTCACATTTATATTCATTTACCTAATATTTGTAGTACACTGCTAATTTTCTTTGGCATCATTTATTAAAAATGGAGGGATGTGAAAAGGGACATTTACAGATTCACCTAGGTCAGCAAAAATGCTAGAACTGGTACTGATGCTGACGTTATTTTCTTCACATAATGCTTTTTTCAGTCCGGTGGCCACCAGTATCTCTCCTAACCTATTACAATGGCCAAGAAAAAAGACAATTTAGATTTTATTATAAAAAAATCTTGGAAGGAGATGAGACGTGATTGTCTCAGAGAGACATTTTCACGTCCCGTGAGACAAGTCTTTGTGCCAAGAGATGTAACCACGCCCGGGGCCAGAAGCCCCACTAGACAAAAGCTTATACAAAGAGATTTGGAAAAGTCCTGCATGGTTATGACAGACACATTTCCATAGGTAGGAAGAAAAGATATTCTGTCATGGGCAGTTATACGTTGCGTTGTCACGATGTGATTCCAAACACCGAATCAAAATTCAATGCGATATTGAAGAAAAGGTAAAAGCGAAAAGAGATTGAATATATGGACATAGGTTATATGACAGAAGTGTGCCGAGTGAGATGCCGATCACGCGACACAGCAGCAGCAGCAAGTCAGCAGCTGATCGAGCAAAGAGTAGGTAAAACAAATACTGTATGTGTTCCCCATTGTATCAACATTTAAGAAGGGGTGGCGGAGGAGGGACCACCTTTCTTTTGTGCGTTGAGCCCCCCTTTTCACAACGCAAGCAGCAGAGATGCAAAGTGGCAAGGGCATAGCACAGTTATAGGGGATGGGGGTATGAGGGGGGTTAAGCAAGCGAAGCGAGCAGAGGTGAAGCCCCCTAGTAATAATAATGATAATAACACATTTAATTTATACAGCAGCTTTCCCATATTGTATAATGTCCTGTTGTTCTTTTCAATTTCTGTTTTGCTATTACAAATAGTTTATTTTTCATGTGAGCTGAGTCATGACAATTTGAATTACGGTTGCCTATTTTGGAAAAAAAAAATAAAAAAGACACTTTGATTTCCTTAAAAATTACACAATAAATAATCTCTTAAAATCAAGTTATGAACGTTTTACTTGAATCTATATACAGAGTGAGTCAAAATTATGTTAACACTAATGGTCCTGCTATGTATATACTTATATACAATTTTTGTGGACAATTTATGTGTGACATATAGTACATGAGTTGAACGTGATGGCAAACATGTTGAGACATTCCTGTAAATCATCTTGTACATATGAAGTATGTTTTGTGAATAAATTGTTTCCGCCATTCAAATGTTAACATGATTTTGACTCACCCTATGTAAAACATAAGAGCAATGCTGAAGAGAACAGGCCATCCTGTCCATGGCAGCTTGCCAATTTTATCATCTAGATTTCTCCAAAATAATATTGACTCACGTTTTAACTTCCTTAGCATTAGATCCGAGCGTCACTCGGGCTGTAAATAAAGTGCTGAAAGTGTTAGTCAGAGCACCACTTGGGCAACTGTATAGACACGTCTCACATAAGTGTTAGACCAAAGGATTACTCTGGCTGTAAAAGTACCAACGATGTTAGTGCCAAGTGTTGCTCAGGAAACGATGTAGGCATTTCTTGTGTAAGCGACAGGCTCAACAGGTTCTTGTCCTTGCTTCATAATGGCATCTCACAAGAAATGTTTTTCGGCAGCCCAGGTGTTGCATACTCTTAACAGTGATAGGAGCATTGATGATGAAGTGAATCTGTGTTCATGCAGTAAAATTGAAACAGACAGTGAAATCAAAAGTGATTCTGATGAATCCAAAAGTAGGACTTGTGTCAATCGCACAAGTATAATGTGCTACTGAAACGCTGATCAGTCTGAAAAAAAAACCCACAAGGAATCACTCTAGTATTGTCCTGGCTGTGATGCTGGATTGTGTATTTGACTGTGCTTCAGGATATACCCCACAAACGACACATTTTGACAGTATATGCAGTATTAGCATTATTTTTTATTATTATTATTATTATTATTATTATTTGTATCATTGCAGTATGTTTTCTACAGGTCTGACTTTGTACTTTAAGTGTTTTACAGTAGAAAGATCAGATTTAACAAAATTTTTCAAGCCACAAAATGCAACGCTCTTTACATGTTTTTTGAGAAAAAATGTAATGCTGAGGAAGCTATAGTCCCAACCCTAAAGTTCTACTCCCTACCTCACTACTTGGTTAATAATTCCATATTATGTCTATATTTCTTCATGTGAAGAAAGACTTTCTAACATTTGTGTGAAATGTATCCATAACATGTCTCCGTCTTTGTAAGTTATTTAACTGGAACGTACTGTTCAAAAATAGCCATAATAACAACAGTTTTTAAAAAGAGTTTTGAAATATTTGAGTATAGTTACATGATGACAGTTCGTGCTAGTTTAGGAGCCCAGTACAGGAGTCTCATTTATAAAACTTTGCATGATTTTGAGCATGAAAATATGTGTATGCCAAAAAACAGGAAGATGAGTATGCCAAATGAAATCAAATTTTTAAAACTTGGCATATGCACATTTCTACACAATTTACCCTTTATAAATCACAGCCATCTTGCAAATGTGCGTCAGATGCCACCTAGTTCCACACTAAAACAACCATATATGGATCATGCTAAACAGCTTCATGGATGTGCAATCACGATGCTTCAGACCTTCATTGGCTGGTGGTGCAGCCACACAATGCATCCAGTAGTGTGAGACAGAAGTTCTCATCTCTCAGTCTGAGGCATGCACAGAAGCTTTATTTGTTGGCCTAAGCATGGCAGTCAGCAACAAGCACAAATATGTTGAGTACCATCATGCTGCTGTGAAGGCTATGAGCTCTGTCTGAAATAAAAGAAATAAAAGAAGAGGTCTGATCTGTTTTGTTGAAGTGGATTGCTTGTCATTGGCAGAGGAAGGAGGAAAGAAAACATATCTGCGCTCTCTGATTTTGATTGGAGATGCCTTCTAATGCTACATTTATGCCAGAGCATTCCTGATGATTGTCAGTCTTCTCTTGGCATCACATATGACTTGTATGTTAATAGAATGTAATTTCTTGCAGTTAACAAAAGCAGCTTCATTCTCGTTAGGTTGCCCTTATTGCAATATGAGTGTACTAATATTACGTTAGTAAAATGGACACTGGTGCAAATTGCCTTTTTATGTTGGTAGCAACATGTTATGTTATATGCACTCAAACCATATGAAAACTAGATGAAACACTTCAGCGGTCAGTAAAAGGCTTCCAGCACAGTGGGTGAAGCTTGGCTGAGATATTTCTGACCTGCCGGCCAGTTCCCCAAGAAGTGACAACAGGTAGTCTAAACTGATGAAGAAAAAAAAACCACAAAAGCTCTTCAGTGCAAATACACAGCATTGGTCCTCTTAAAAGGGAACTAAAATACCATCTGTGCATCATATTTATCACTTCTGAGCTTTAATATGTTTGTCACATCAATGCACATTGTAATAACAAGTCGGTGATATGAATTATTATAGTTGCGAGTTGTCATCTTATCATCATTTGGCTGCATGTTCTTACTTCATCGAGGGGTGTTGTTATTTCCCAGTTTCTCCAAAATGTTGTGCATGAGACCCTAAAGACAGACTGTATATGTGTATAAGAAACTGAAATGAACAGGGAAAATAAAGAATAGGAAACCAATTGTGGTGTTCATTTCTGACTTCTTTTCATGGCATAAGTGTAATACCTCCTGAGACGACAAGCTTGCCCTCTATTGGCAAAAGGCATTGTGACGTTATATATAAGGAAAATACTAATCCTAGAAAACTGTAGACATTATTATTTATATTTTTTGTGACCACATTGTAAGTAGGTGTCACAGTTGCGTTTTCTTTTATAAATCCCGACGTTTGCATTGAAAGTTGCGTATGTGCATTTTGAGCCTCTTTTTGTACTTGCGCAAGTTTTATAAATGAGGCCCCAGGTCTGTACAACTTTGCTGCTACATTATCTGAAGGATATATTACAAAGAGCTCTAATGGGAAAACATTAGGTTTAATTTGTAGGTATAACACATTATAAGTATGCCAACCTGCAATAATTTAATTAAGTTCCCTACTTATGTAATATATTACGATTACAAAAGAGACTAGAAAAGCTATACCCTGAGATCTATCATGGGTACTTGCTGTATTATATTAAATGATCTAACAATATAATTTGGACACTAAGGAAAATCAGATATACTTGAAAATGTAGTGCTATTATAAGATTGCACACTGCTAAATAAACTGATTTTATTATAACAATCTAAATTGGCATGTCTGTAAATTAGCTAAGTATTTTGAAATAACTGCACTTCTCTGTTGCCAGTGCAAGCCCACTTAATTGTTTACTGCAATACAAATCTTGTTTCCATAATACTGATTACCAGCTAAAAGCTACTATTCCAATTTCCTATAGGCCAGTTGGCTTTCACTATGCTATCCATTCATTCTGCACTTCTCCCCCTTCGACAGCACTATGAACTGATTATGTTCCTGATGGTGCTGTAGCCCTGTAGCACATTAATCCGATTTTCTTTTGTAAATCTAATAGAACTGCAAAGAACGGAGAAACGACAATAGATAATTGCCATAGAGTGGAAAGAATAGCTTAGTAAAGGGCAAATCAAAACAGGCATTGCTTGGGGTTCTACAATAAATAACAGTTAAATATTTGTTTTTTTCATCTTTTAACTAAGAAATATTGGATGCTTATGAACGTGTGACTCAAAACTGCATGTCTAGTGTGGTATCCACTGGAACATGAAAAAGAGCATAATTTACTGTCTATAATGATTTCTTGTTCTGCTTACAGTCTAATGAGCAAATAGAAATCACTGGAAGGATTTCGCTGATTTCCTACCGTCTATCATTTTAACATAATACAATATTCCCAATCCAGTTTAGGGTTGTGGGGGACCAAGGCCAATCCCAGTAGCATTGGGTGCAAGACAAGAATTAGATTAAGTGAGGCTGAGAATATGATGTTCTATTATATAAAATAAGGAGAGTTGCTATTAAGAAGACATACATTTTAAATGCCCACATTTGATATAATGTATAACTGTGTGCTTGTTTTATAACAGCACCCTCAAGAATTCTAGAGTGGATATGTTAGTGTCCAGGAACAAAATAAATGTTATCACTAGTAGGCCGACAGCAAATTTTTGGACACAGAAGTATCTAAGCATCAAAGTGGAGGTTGTTTTTTATATCTTCTGAGTAAAATTACATTACTGTGAGAATATACATTAATGATTCTCTAGAATTACCTAAAGCTCCCTGCTGAAATGCAGTCTAGGACTGAAAAGACAGACAGAAGCTAAATATGTTCTGGAATAGCTGTGGATACATCACTATACTCCAGCTGGTGAGGCTGAAATGCCAGGTCCTCCTTCTTCATTAGCAAAAGGGGCAGTTTTTGTGCAGAAAGATTTTTTTAAATAACTAAAAACTGCAGATTAGCAAACAGCTAAAGTTTGGTAATGTCTTTAAGCTTGTACAGCTAAGAAGAACTACTAATGTAGCTTCATGTATAAGGGGAGCCCAGACATGAGGAGCTGAAGAATAGAAAGAGATCATCAGTTTGCAGCAACATTTGAAAAAATGATCAATATCAAATAACCAAGCTGTGACTGAGATTTGTGCGTCAAATGTCTTTGCAGACATACAAGCTCAGTTTCTCTATGATTGCATATTTAAATATTTATGTTGTATTTACACTGATCAGCCATAACATTAATACTGCTGACTGGTGAAGTGATTATCTTGTTACAATGGCACCTGTCAAGGGGTTGGATATATTAGGTAGAAAATGAATGGTCAGGTCTTGAAGGTGATGAGTTAGAAGCAGAAAAATGGGCAAGCATTAGGATGTGAATGACTTTGACAAGTTCCAAGTTGTGATGGCTAGATGACTGGGTCAGAGCATCTCTAAAATAGTTGGTCTTGTGAGGTGTTCCCAGAATGCAGTTGTTAGTACAGACCAAAAGTGATCCAAGGAAGGACAACAGGTGAACTAGTGATGAAGTCATGGGCACCCAAGGCTCACTGGTGCAAGTGGGGAGCAAAGGCAGATCCCACATTACTACCATGGAATAAATTGATGAAAAATATAATGCTGGCTACGAGAAAAAAAATTTAGATCACACAGTACCGCTTGTTGTTTTATCATAGAATGGTCAGAGATGCCCATGTAGTACCCTGTCCAATGCCAAAAGCTCCTACAATGGACATGTGAGCATCAGAACTGGACCATAGAGCAATGGAAGAAGGTGGTATGATCTGATGAATCATATTTTCTTTTAAATCACGTGGACACCTGGATTTGTGTGCAGATGGTAGCAGACGGGAGTAGGTAGTGTGATGTTCTGAGCAATGACCTGCTGGGAAACCTTGAGTCCTGGCATTCATGTGGATGTTACTTTGACATGTACCACCTACTTAATGATTACTGCAGACCTCATATACCCCTTCATGGCAACGATATTTTGTAATGGCAGTGATGACTTTTAGCAGGATAAAGCGCCCTGCCACACTGCAATGATTGTTCAGAGAATGGTTTGAGGACAAAGGGTTCAAGGTGTTGACTTGCCCTCCAAATTCCTCAGATCTTAGGATAACTGAGCATCTGTAGGATGTGCTGGAAAACCAAGTCCAACTCAATGAGACTCTACCTCGCAACTTACAGGATTTAAAGATCTGCTGCTAACATCAATAGGATAACTTCAGAGGTCTTGTGGAGTCCATGACTCAATGGCAGAGTGCTGTTTTGTTGGCATGAGGGAGACCTACACAATGTTAGGCAGGTGGTTTTAATGTTGTGGCAGATTGGTGTACATATACATACAGAATAAAGGTACCAAGCTTGTAGTAAAAAAAACAAACTGACTCTACATGAAGTGATGATTATTAAGCTCTATGGGACAAGCGTCATGGCAGATGTAAAACTGAGAGTGCAGGAAAGCAATAAATAAGTCAGGTACAGAAAGGTTTTCTAAAACAATTTTTGCCAGGATTCTCCAGAATATTCCAATCAGGCGCTTACAGTAAAGTATAAATTCTAGGTACATCATTTATTGGTATCATTTTTAAGTGAAATTCGAACACTTCAGAAGGCAGAAAGCAATGATGTGCTCAGTTAAAGGCAAAAGGTCAAAAATACCAGAGAGAAGGTAAAAATACTACAAAACAAGAATCAGACTCAAAATTGAGCAAGCAAGTTCTTACAGTGGATTCACAAAGTATTCAGAATTCTCCACTTTATTGTGTTTTAGATTTAATTTGAAAATGAGTACATTTGCCATTTTGTCCAAGAATCTATACTCAGTGACCCATAATCACAAAGTGAAAAGGTGTTTTCCGAAAGGTGTGCAAATGTATTAAAAACTGAAAACTTCCAAATTGTGATCAAAAATCCAAATTGTGGTCACATGCATTTTGTGTGCTGTAATTCTCCTTGAGCTGTGTCTAGGACTTGATTCGAGTCCATTGATGGCAGACTGAACTGAGCTGACATCATTTACAAAGGCACAAATAAAGTCCCACAGTTCACACTGCATATCAGGACAAAAACCAAACCATGAAGTTCAAGGAAGTCTCTGTAGATTCAGTGATCAAATTGTGGTAAGGCATACATCAGGGCAAGGGTATGAAACCATATCTTAAGCTTTGAGTGTTCCCAGGAGTCCCGTGGCCTCAATAATTTTGAAATATTTAATAGTCTAGAACTGCCTGCTTTGCCAAACCAAATACCATGGCAAGAAGGGCTTCAGCCAAGAACATGACCAAGAGCCCAACGGTCATTCTAAAAGAGATTCAGAAGTCCTATGATGAGATGGAAGAACATGTCGGAAGGAAGCCACTACTAAGTAAAATGCAATATGATGGTCCCCTTGGATTCTGAGAGCAAGAGAAAAATGCTTCTCTGGTTTGATGATACAAAAATTTACCTCTTTTAGCAGAAATTCAAGCACTATGTCAGGCACTACCCATCAGCTGCCTAATCGCTACAGTAAAGCATCGTGGTGCCAACATCATGCTATTGAGGTGCTTCTCAGCAGCAGACAGAGGGAAGTTGGACAGAACTTAAGGAAGGATTAATGCATGCAAATGCAGAAAGAAGATTTGTTGTAGAGTGCAAATAACCTCAAACTGGGTTGATGGTTCACCTTTCAGCTCTACAATGGTACAAAGCATATAGCCGGTATTACATTGTAGTGGCTTCAGGGCAAATCTCTGACTGTCCTTGAGTGGACCAGCCACAACCCAGACTTCACCCCATAGAACAACTGTGTAGAGACCTGAAGATGCTTCCTGTCCAATCTAATGGAGCTTGAGAGGATTTGTCAGCAAAAATCAGATCAGGTTTGCAAAGTTTTTGGAAACTTACCCAAGAAGACTTGAAGCTGGAATTGCTGCAAAAGGGGCTTCTACAGAGTAGTGAATACTTACATGAATGACAGATATCAATTTTTAATAAATTTGCTACTTTTTATGAGAACATGTTTTCAATCTGTGAATATGGGTTTTTGAATGCAGATTGATGGGAAAAAATGGCAAATGTATCCATTTAAAATTACATTTTTTTCTTCAGATCTGTAGTGTTAGGGTGTTGTACCATGTTAGCCATTATGCATGTAGTGAGAAGTTAAGCAAAATGACACCTTTTATTGGCTAACTAAAAAGATTACAATATGCAAGCTTTTAAGGCAACTCAGGCCCCTTCTTCATCTTGCTTGAGTTGCCTCGAAAGCTTGCATATTGTAATCTTTTTAGTTAGTCCTTCAGATCTGATATGAGATTGCCCACAATATGTATTATATAGAGTTTGTGCTGTGAAGTTTGTGTTACTATAAGACATTCTTCACAAATATTGTCCCACCTCAGACTAGGTATATTACACACTTTGGTGACTGTTGGATTCATTTAGTTAGGAAGAGCTGGGTGCACAATGAATGACAAGTGTTAACCCTTCTGTATGATCTGGCTAATGGGGAAATTAATTACAGCAAAACCAGATTAAGATCCTCACAGGCCCCAGGGCATCACACACATAGAAATAAAAATGAAATGTGTTTTCCCCTTGAAAAACTGATCGAGCGGTCACTTGCTGACGGGTATATGAGTAACCACATACATGAGCTACATAGAAGAGCACAAAGCATCACAGAAGCACAAAAATGCCACATTACTGTTTTCTTGCATATCCCAATGCCCCTTGCTGACCAAGACCCTAGGGTGTGCACCCAGGTCACCCTGATGGTCTGTCCCTCCATGGGTTACAGAGAGACAATTATGCTTTAGATAAACGTGTACCGCTCATTGTCATTACTTTCCCTGTGGGGATTACTGGACCCTTTTATACGGTTGGAGTGAATAATGTTTACAATAATGAAAGCCAATCTAATGTAGCATAACGATTGTAATTATTTTTTAATATGTTTACATGAGGACATACATTTTTCTGTGCTTTTAATTCAAGAGGAATGTATATCATGTCATTAATTGAGGGAGGTCGAAACGTTAATTGCCAGGACATTGCCGTTAACTGGCAGATGGCCAGATGAAGCTAACACAAGACTAGCTGTGAATTAGTTAAACTTGGCATTGATATTGTTCTGCCGTTTACTGAGACCTGAGGATCATGTCCTCTTAGTACCATACTATGCAGTCTGGTCTTGATCCACTACTTGTATAGTGCTATCTCAGGTACAGTGCACTTGACTCATGTTAGCTTGTTTTGTGTGTTTATTGCTTGGCAGCCAGTTAAGGGGAACAAACAATTAAGCAAGTCAGTTATAATTAAGGCAAAAGAAGTATGTTTAATTAGCAGCAGTAACCATTTAGTAACTTAGAAAGTGGCTGACATGAAAACCTGCAGCCACTGTGACTCTCCGGGATCTGACTTGGATACCCCAGCTCCAAATCAAGCCCTCTGTACCTCTGGGAGTGTTTAGATCTAGATGGAGTGTGCTTGATTGTTCCGACTTTATTCACGTGGACTGGAGACTACTGTCTGAACAATGCTGCATTCCTCTACTGCTCCACCCAACTTCACCCAAATGGACTGGAGATTTGTGCCTGAATGATGTGCTACACTCCTCTGCCTAGAGGCTTTCCATTTCAAGGAAATCTGCCAGTGTTAAAAGTCAAACTAAGTACTCTTTTTCTCTCCATCAGTCAACCATTTGTCCTTTTGTTGCTGGTTTTAAGTGTATAAGAATTTGAAGTTTTTTTTATAGTTAATAGTTAAAGAAGTGTTTCTAAATCATCATATGTTTTCTGCAGCACAGTGTCTCTGAGGCTAGCAGTTTCTTAACCCTTGCTGCACTTCTGCCGTAGACCAATCATAAACAGCTCAGCAGTAACATAAGTCACAGAGGTCAGGTGGACAGCAGATCCCGCTGCTGTGCATTGAGGTAAAAGGCTGCCTTCCTTGACAGGTGAAAACCATAGGCCATCTTGAGGCAAGCATTCCTACACATCTGGAACTTCATATCAGTTAAAGAACTACCACACAGAGACCTTTGCCATCCAGCATCTGTGCAGCTAAGTAGACCCTTTACATTATTAATTTATAGTGGGGAAAAAAGAAAATCAGATTGCTTTATATCAAGGAAAAGCCTCTGGCTTTCCAAGACAAATGAAACAGCCTCCCTGTGGTGTACTCATAAAGAATAAGCCAAGCTCTTTTTCTTCTGCCTGAAGTATTAGATTTTGGAAAACTAATAAAGCACTGCAAACCTGGTGTCAAAAAAGTGCTCCTTAAATTCGCACTGTTGCCTCCTATTCAGCTTCCTATTAAAGAGAGAAACAAAAAACATCAGATCTTGAGCTCTGAATCTTCCCTTTAACCTCTTTTTGTATAAGAATATATCAGTTTAATATCAATCTTCATTCAATTTACAATTCTCGCTTAAGCTATATATATTTTTGTTTTCCTTTTTGCACTTTCTGCTTTAGGAAAGAGAGAATAGCATTTATGTTTAGTTCATCTTAGTGTAAGTGCTGAACCCTAATGCGACGTATCAATTTCTTCAATTAGGAACAAACTAGTGAGCCGTCTACTTACAAGAGTTTAAATTGATTTTGACTTCAGTGCTGTAATAATTTTTTTCAAATTCTGTAAAACATACCAATTCAGAATATTTGTATATATAGTTATGTGATGCTTTTCTTAAAATATGTTTTCAATTTACTAAAATTTAATTTAATGATGATTTTGATGTGTGGAAATGCAGCATACAGAGATACCAGTCCAATTTTTGTGAAAACGTGAATGTGAGGTCAGCATGGCCAGGCATATAACGGATTAAGTTTGGATGTCTGTTAGTCATGGCTGTGACACGAGAGCCACACATTATTCAGACAGGATGGGTTCATAGTACACACAGGAGCGTGCTTTATACTACTGTTACTGTACACAAAGAATGAGTTGATTAAATGGCTTGCCAGTTGCCTGAAAAAGTGAATAGTTTGATAAGGCCTGGACCATCAGGCTGATTTTGATTCTGCTCATCACTGCAGCTAATATGTAGGTTACGTTAGAAATAATTACATAAATGTGATACCATAAACTCTTTTAGCTGTCAACAATTAGAGTGGGTTACCAGTCTTTACCAGATAGTTAATATTGTTGCAGCGTATACTCAGGGATAGATCAACAGTCCACGGGCTCCTGGGCCTCACAAAGCTACTGGGCCTCATTTGTAAAACTTTGCGTGGTTTTGAGCACGAAAATAGACGTATGCCAAAAAATAAATAAAACCTGGCGTACACACATTTCTACGCTATTTATGTTTACATTTCTTTATTTGGCTGATGCCTTTATCCAAAGAGACTTACAACATTTGAGATACAATTGGTTACATTTCTTTTCTTTCTCCAATTGGAGCACAGGCGGGTGAAGTGACTTTTTCAGGGTCACACAGTGTGGGTAGCAGGATTTGAAAACAAAACCTCAGGGTTTGAAGTCCAAAGCCTTAACCACTGCACCATACTGTCTGCCTTTATAAATCACTAGCTGAAATACCCAGTGTTGCCCGGGAGGAAAATAAAGTTTTTTTTTAATTGTTTGAGAAAAACATAATAAAAAAAACACAACTTTAAAAATAAAAATAAATTAACAAACAATAAACCTGGGTTCGCTTCCCGGGTCCTCCCTGAATGGAGTTTGCATGTTCTCCCCGTGTCTGCATGGGCTTAGTGCGGTGGGCTGGCACCCTTCCCGGGGTTTGTTTCCTGCCTTGCGCCCTGTGTTGGCTGGGATTGGTTCCAGCAGACCCCCGTGACCCTGTAGTTAGGATATAGCGGGCTGGATAATGGATGGATGGGTAAAGACTCACTAATGTGCTTGTCTTGCGGTGTTGTATGTATGTTATTATCTAGTTGACGCTCAGAACTGGCCAACTCTATTTAATTTGAAAAGCAACAGGGGCGCGGTGCTGCTCAAAAATAGAAAATGAATGCTGGCAGTTGCCTGGTACATACTAACTGTGTAAGCCCGTGCTGTTAAAAGCACGGTATCCTAGAAAGCATTTAAATCGTCAGAACTACTCTGGGCATCTCTCAGCTAGAAGGATTCATGTTGCCGAAGTGCTTGCATCGTTTGTGCATTAGCAGCAAAGCGGCTGTCTTTCTTAGGAGGTTTCCTTTTGCCGGTGTACTGGCCTCGCTTGCATATCCTCAGAGCTGGAGCCCTCACTCCAACTCTACATCTCACTTCAGGGCCGGACAGACACACACACCTCCACGTGTAGAACTCTAATTTCAAAAGCAACAGGGGCGTGGTGGTGCTCAAACATAAAGAATGCTGGCAGTCGCCTCCAGTTCGCTCTCTGGTGGTCTTTCCGAGTGTCAACTGAATGATAACATGCATGCAAGACCGCAAGATCACCCCTACCCTACCCAGAAAGGGGTGGGCTAGGGCTGATTTCATCCTACAGTATTTTTAGCCGACCAATGAGAAACATGTGTACCAAGTTTCATGAAAATCACTCCAGCCGTTCGGACGTGATGCTGAAACATACAAACACACATTGACTTTTATATATATAGATAATAATAATCTTGTAAAGGTGTGATTGTTTCATCCTGAAACAACCATATATAAACTATGCTAATTAATCTCATCGGCAAACTCTAAGTCTTCCAATTGGCTCCACAAGGTCCACTGGATTCCATTCCTGGAACACTGGTGGATGTCTTCATGATCCAGTCGATAGCGATGAGGAAGAGGAACGGGGATAACAAGCATCCCTGTCGGACTCCTGTCTTCACTTGGAAGCTGTTGGTAAGCTGCCCTCCGTGGATCACTCTGCAGGTTATTCCCTCGTATAAGCTCTTGATCAGGTTGACCACCTTGACTGGGATGTCATAGTGCCGGACCGCAGGAGCTTCCACAGGGTCCCTCGATCCAAACTATCAAACGCCTTCTCATAGTCAACAAAATTGATGTACAATGGTGTGTTCCACTCCAAGGACTGCTCGACTATGATACGCAGCGTTGCAATCTGGTCCGTGCATAATCGATTCTTCTGGAAGCCTGCTTGCTCGTCTCATAGTTGTGGATCAACGACGTCCTTCATCCATTCTAGGAGTATCCGGTTGAAGACCTTGCCTGGCACTGACAGAAGTGTGATGCCTCTGTAGTTGTTACATTTACTGAGGTCCCCTTTTTTTGGAAGCTTGACTAGGTAACCCTCCTTCTAGTCAGTCAGTATCTCTTCCTCCTCCCAGATCTTCTCAAAAAGGGGATACAGCATCTCAACCATTGCTTCCAGGTCTACTTTCAGGGATTCTGCTGGTATGTCATCAGGTCCAGCTGCCTTCCCATTCTTCATCAGGGTGATGGCCTTCCTGATCTCTTCCCTGGTCGGCTTACCGCAATTGATGGGATGATCTTCGTTGGCTGGGTTGATGTCTGGAGGGTTTGGTGGTACTGGTCTGTTTAAAAGCTCCTCAAAATGTTCAGTCCATCTATTCATCTGCTGCTCTAGTCCTGTGATGACCTTTCCCTCCTTGTCTTTGACGGGTCGATCTGGCCTGTTGTACTTTCCAGATAGTTTCTTAGTTGTGTCATACAGCTGTTTCATGCTGCCGTTGTACACTGCCTGTTCTGCTTCATCTGCTAGTCTGTATATGTAGTCTTTCTTGTCCTTCCTAATGCTCTTCTTCACTGCCCTATGGGCTTCTGCATATTCCTCTTGGGCCTTGGCTTTTGATGCCCTAGTCCTGCTGTTGTTGACTGCCGTTTTCTTCTGTTTCCTCTCTTCTATCTTTCCCAAGGTCACAGCTGTGATCCACTCTTTGTGATATTGTTTCTTCATTCCGACCACTTCTTGACAGTCTCTTTTACTGCCTGCCAACTAATCTGTACACTACTTCCTTCCTCTTCCTGGTGCAGTTCTTGTAGCACCTTAAACTTGTTCTTCAACTGAAGTCCAAACTCTTCCCTGACGCTGGAGATCTTTAGATGGCTGACATCATACTTCACTCTACACTGTGTTGACATCATACTTCACTCTACACTGTGTTGTTTCCTTCCAGTTCTTCTTCATCTTCAGCTGGATGCTGGCCACTACTAGGTGGTGGTCGGAAGCCACATCTACTCCTCTTCTAACTCTAATGTCCTGAAGGGATCTTCTATACTTCTTGCTAATGCAGATGTGGTCAATCTGGTTCTCTGTCAAGTTGTCCGGTGATACCCAGGTGCTTTTGTGGATCCTCTTGTGAGGAAAGATTCTACCTCTGATGACCAAGTTATTGAGCGCACACAGTTCTGTAAATCTCTCTCCATTATCGTTCATCAGCCAGCAGCAGATGCAAGAGAAGACCAGTGTGTTGGTAGCCACATCATCACAGGTTGAACTCAACATCCACACGGAGAAGACCAAGATTCTTAAGATCAACTCCAACAGCAACAACCCAGTCACCCTGAATGGAAGTTCCCTGAAGGAGATACAGTCCTTCACCTACCTGGGCAGAATCATCGACCAGCAGGGTGGAACAGATACAGACATCAAGGCAAGGATCAGCAAAGCAAGAGTTGCCTTCATCCAGCTCAAGAACATCTGGGCTTCCAGAGAACTGACCTTCACCACCAAGATACGTCTGTTCAACGCCAATGTGAAATCAGTACTGTTGTACGGGACCAAAACCTGGAGGACAACCTAAACCACCACCTGAAGAATCCAGACATTCATCAACACCTGTCTCAGAAAGATCCTCCACATTCGCTGGCCAGACACCATCAGTAACACCAACCTATGGGGAAGGACCTGTCAACCTTTAGTAGAAGCAGACATCTGGAAGAGAAGATGGGGATGGATAGGGCGCACCCTACGTAAACGGCAAACTAGCATCACCAGACAGGCTCTCAGATGGAACCTCGAGGCAGACATCGCAAGGATGGGCTACAGCTGGAGTCAACTAGAAAGAATGGCCCAGGATCTACCTTTGGCGGCCCATACCCCAGAAGGGATGGAGGGCATAACTAACTAACTAATTAACCTCATACATATGCAGTCACAATGCAGTGCAGCCACATGACGCATCCAATAGTGTGTGACAGAAGTTTTCGTCTCTAAATTAGAGGCATGAAAACAACTTTTATTTGGTGGCCAAAATGCGGGTGTCATCAACAAGTTACTGCTGCTGTAAATGCTGTGAGCTTCAGCTGCACCATCCATTACATTAAAAAGAATTAAAAGAATAAAAAAATAGAAGGTCCAATCCCTGGTCAGGAAGTGGAATGCTAGTCTTTGAAAAGGGCACCAGTCAACCAAGAGCCTGAACACACATATAACGAGCTAATGTAACACCGCCGATGCACCTAACCTGCACGTCATTAGACCGTGGGAGGAAATGTGGAGCAACCAGAGGAAATCCACATGGACACAGAGAGAACATCCAAACTCCGTGCATTGTTCATCTGGGGTGCGAGCGTTGGTATTCTTACTGCAGTGCTGCCACTGCGCCTCCCCTAGACTAAAATGATCTGATTTTAAATTGTTCATGTTTTCCAGGGGTTGATCTACTATGAAACTAATTAAGCTTAAGCTTCAGGGTCCCTAATCCTGGAGGGTTTCCAAAAGTGACTTTAATGTTCACCCCCCCTGTCCCCCATAACTTGAAAACTTTGAGGCATAGGAATTTTTTATTCACAGCAGTGACTTTGACATGTGAGATAATCCAGTACAACAATTTTAATTAAAATCTGAGGTGTAGTGGTTACATTTTTATAAGATTTGTTGTGATCTGTCTTGGAACAACCCCACTGAAGAAGGTAATAATAGTTAACCAGACCTCGTTGCTGGTTCCAAAGCAGCCCACATAACAGTTCAAGCTTCAAGTCCCCAAAATTGTAGGTCCGCCATTGTTGTTTTCTCAAGTTCAATCAGTACTTTCTCACTTTACACATGGAGGAATTGAATTTATTTTGTGCTGCTGAAGGGGAATCTGTGAATGGGAATCATATATTTTCAAAACCCTTTTGCACTGATTTACAAAGTTTTATTTTTTCAGGAATTAAAGTCATAATTTTTGGCAACTTTGAGGAAGGTTTCAAATATAATATAAAGTGAATAAAATGTGTGAAATATGCAGAAGCATAAAAACCATTTGAATTATGTAAAAAATATAATTTGGTTACATAAATATTTAATTTGTTCCTTCTGGATTTAATTAATGTATAGAATTAATGTTCTCCCTTTCTGTGTAATTTATATCTTAATCTTTTGTTTGTATGTTTATGTAAAGCTTATTATAATTAATAAAGAATAATTTACTTTAAGAAATTGCTGATGTTACACCCATCAACATGATTTTTTTTGTTTTATATCTTAACTCGAACAAAAACAATAGGCCAACACCTAACACCAGTTCTAATTACAGTAGAAAACACAACCAGAGTAGAAATACTGGATATTAATTCATAAATCTGAGCCTTCTGTCTTACCAAAAAATTTACCTCTTAGGGGTGCCGAAACCCTTAGCAGGGCAGCTGGGTTCAGCTTCCGAAACTGGGCTGGTTTAATTTTCATGAGGGCTCTGCAGACCTTTGAGCCCCAGGGCCTGGGCCCTCCAGAGATACATCTATGAATATACTTTACAAATCTAGGGGTGACATATACTGTACATGAAGAGCCTACTGTATATTATCAATGTCGACATGTATGCATTAATTTATGTGAAAGTCAACTCAAACAGGAAAGATGATTACCATCAGACAATGAGATTTCAGGTACAAATGACAAACAGTCTATAAAGAAGTGGAATCAAAACGGTACTGTAAAAATTAATTTTAATTAAATCATTGAAGAGGTTTTTTTTAATGCACAAAATTAAATAATGTTTATTTAAATAAGGAAAGTTTTTGTAACATGGACAGGCTAGTTGGGGAATTTTGCAAAGAAGATGTCAACATCTGCTCATTCAGACAGTATTTCTGTCTCTCCCTTGTTGACTCAGGGGCCAGTGGTATGGAGATGACAGCTGAACCTTTTTATTTAAGCGATTTAAACAGGATGTGTTGCAGTCTCAGGGTTCAGCTGTCCTGATATCATCAATTTGCATGCTTGCACAAAGGTAAATGAAAGCATCAGTTTTAAGCATTCTCACATTATATTAACTACAAGCTCTGAATTAAAATAAACGTGGTACACTGCATACTGACTTGCAAGTCCGGGGACCTAGCTAATTCTACTAGTAAAGGTTACTTACAAAAATAAATAGATACATTTCTTTTAATAAAATGACTTTTTTTAGGAATCCATTTTTTGATAAAGAAGTATTACTTAAAATCTAAAATGAGTTCATACATCGTGCATTAGAAATGAGGCAGTTTAAACCCATTTTAGAAAAATAATACATACAGCCATTAGCAATTACTATCTGGGCCTTATAATTTGAGCACAAATATGACTGTTTTGACAGCTGTTGTTGGCATATTATGGTCTAATTGGAGCTCCTGGAAAGGCAAGAAGGAACATATTGTTTTGGAATTAACAAGATTTACATTTTTTACACTTTAAGTTTTTTATAAAATGTGTGCATTCAATCAAAAATACATTTAAGTGCACATTGTAATCTTAATATGTTGCCATCCGTGTCACATTGTTGTCAGTATTACACTGACTAGATGATACCACTTACAACCTTGTCACGGCCATCAAAATTTTAATCCTCTTCCCTTTTTTAAGCTATTCCTAATACATTTTTTATTTTATTAATTCCTATTAACAACATTCCCTATTACAATGCAAATTAATGGACAGGTATAATTATAACACACTGGTTGGTGTTGTGAACCTTGGCTTGGGAAACTTTAGATTCATTTTTGCATTAATTGGCCTTTTTTTTTTCAAAAAGTTATATATGTTGTCATGCATGCTCATCAGTGGATCATTCTCCGGGCTTTTATGATGTATGTACTACCACCCCGGGTCAAGAGGGGACGCTAACACTAATCTTATCCACTTCTGTTCCTTTCAAAGTGCTGAGAAGACACCCAGTGAGAGCAGTTCCAATTTCCTAGCTATATATCCCACAGTCCTCGGAAGAAGGCATCACAAGAGCAATACAAGAAAGCATTGAAGAACAGCACTCCTAACTCTTTGACTAAAGCAGGCATTGCAAAGATGAGAGAGGTTCCAAGGATTAAGGAAACCCATGTTTTGTTTGTTTATAGCGCCATTGAGCATGTGTTTTGTTTATGCTATTTGTTTGACAACCGGGTTGACGTCCCAACATTTCTTCTTGTGGACCTGCAATCCTTCCATCGACCACTGCTTTGTCTTGGTATATTACTCTACTTTTTTCTTTTGTATTATTAATATGTAGCCTTGTCCAGAATGCTTCAAATCAAACAGACTTACCACTGTTTATAAGGTATTGTACCATATAACTTCTCCCCACCTTCCCTTCTACATTTATAACCTCAGGCAATTATGTGTAGTAAAAGACAAGCAAGACTTAAGTTACAATTTTAATAATGTATTATTGATAATATTCATAAATAATAACAATATGCAAAGTACATTTGAATATTGGCAACCATACAACCTGATAAATGCTGATGTGTAGTTTCAGGCAGCACACAGACTTGTAGTTATTTTAAATGTCTCTAGTTCATTTTTGGTCAGCTTTCTTCAGAACAGGCTGCACGCCTGTCTCAATATGGCTGCCGAGCTGTGCTCTTCATTGTGTGTGAGATGCTCTTTCATCAGATGTTTGTAAGAGACAGAGTGAGGGGTAAAGCAAGCAAATTTATAGATTCTCTGTTCAAACCCTACAGCCAATAGGGTGTCATGTTACTTAACAGCTTCTGATACAAGCCAATTCCAAATACCCATACTTCAGACCAATAGGGCACAGAGTACCTTCACACCTGCCCCCAAAACCATTTGTTGAGCTGATAGTTGCCAGCTAGGCAGTCTGGCTTTCCTGTGGGGGTTGACTGAGAGAGTCCTGCAGGGAACTACTTGCCAAACTGATTTGAAGCCCCAAACCTGCTGTAAAATTACAAAGGACTGGTTCTTAACCATCAAACCATTGCTGTTCTTATAAATGATAGACATTAGAGTTATAAGTTACAAATAAAGACAAACAAAATATTTCTCAACTTATATGGAAAATTTCACACCACAACAACCATAATGTTTATTTTGTATTATGATGACATCATCCCAACACCACTATGGAAGTGCTGCCATTTTACACTTCATTTTCTTGGCTGTGGTCATAGTGTTTATTTCTACGGCAACCATTGCTAGTCATGAGACCTAAAAGAAAATCATTAATAGAGATTATGTAGAGTCACTAGAAAACAGAGCTAGGGACAGTCACGGAAGACTTTAAATCAGTTGCTAAATATAACAGACATGAACTCACAAATACAGTTAGGTCCATAAATATTTGGACAGAGATAACTTTTTTCTAATTTTGGTTCTGTACATTACCACAATGAATTTTAAATGAAACAACTCAGATGCAGTTGAAGTGCAGAACATTCTTGAATGGCCAAGTCAGTCACCTGATCTTAACCCAACTGAGCATGCATTTCACTTGTTGAAGACTAAACTTCGCACAGAAAGGCCCACAAACAAAAAGCAACTGAAAGTAAAGCCGCTGCAGTAAAGGCCTGGCAGAGCATTAAAAAGGAGGAAACCCAGCATCTGGTGATGTCCATGAGTTCAAGACTTCAGGCAGTCATTGCCAGCAAAGGGGTTTCAACCAAGTATTAGAAATGAACATTTTATTTCCAGTTATTTAATTTGTCCAATTACTTTTGAGCCCCTGAAATGAAGGGATTGTGTTAAAAAAATGCTTTAGTTGCCTCACATTTTTATGCAATCTTTTTGTTCACCCCACTGAATTAAAGCTGAAAGTCTGCACTTCAAGTGGATCTGAGTTGTTTCATTTAAAATTCATTGTGGTAATGTACAGAATCAAAATTGGAAAAAAGTTGTCTCTGTCCAAATATTTATGGACCTAACTGTAAATTTGCCAAACACAGAATTCTTTCTCTGGTTTTTTTGTGATTGAACAATTTAGAAAATTGGACAATTAATAAACGTAGAAAAAAAAGGCTGAAAGTAAGCAAAAACAACACCACCATCCATTGGTGTCCACCCTATCAACCACCCAACCCTACCCTTCCAAAATCACCATGGTAAAGGAGTTTCTATAGGATTAAGTTACTGATGCTTGTGTAGTCCAATGAGAGAGGTTCAACAGACACAGGAAGGCAAAGAGGAGAGAGAAGAATTGGAAAAGGGAAAAACTAAGGATTTAGAATAGTAGTTTGATGCAGATCCCCTGCCAACCAACTCTTCACCAGACATGCAGGATCTTACCAGTTCTCTGTACAGGAGCCAGATGATCCATTGATCATGGCCAAAAGTTCAAGTAAGATTAGTTTAAAGAAAAGGGATTTCCAGATGTTAACAAGCAAACCAAGGCTAAGATAATTTTTGCAGTAGTGACATAATAACCTCTGCTGGACAGAAGTTGGGGTAAGAGAGAAGAGGTTTAGGAGAAAAGACTTTAGATATTAAATATTAGATTTGTGGATATTAGAAATACCAATTCAGAAAGCAGAGACTGGAGAACAATACCTAAACATATAAAGCAAAGTGCCAGTGACATTTTAGGTACACAAGTGACAGATGGGATTAGCAGCCAAATGTACAGCATGCAGTATATGAGGGGTGGCATATAAGCAATGTATAGATTTAAAGTGAGTTTTCTGATAATTGGGGCTTTTAGAGGATGCATAGATATTGTTAAGTATAGCCTTTCATGGGATAGAGAAAGCCACCATGCCAGACTGAAGATAACAGTAGAACTCTAGCAAATACCTCACACAGACATACAAGGATGTCACTGGTTTGTAGTTTGGAGATAACAAACAGGAACAATTATAAAGAGTGTAGGGAGTACAGTACACAGGAAGGTAAGAAATTAGTACAGAGAATATTGGGATCCCTTTTGGTTTAACAACTGAGCAGAAAGGAAGGAACTGAGAACGTGGACCACAGTAAATACTGATCGGATTCCAATAAATGTCATTAAGTATCCTGATGCTTTAACCAGTTAACATTTGAATAGAGATGGGCTTTCCACTAATAAAAAGGGCAGGACTCTGGGAGACGGAGTTGTGACACAATGTTTCTATTCATTGTTTTAAGTTTGAACAAAAAAACCTTTCCATTGGAAAATTTCAGACACACACTGCTGCCTGTGACTATCATTTATATCATGGCTGATGGGATGTCATATGGCATAGGTATCACATGCCTAGAAACCACCCAGCATCATAGAGTCAGAAACACAAAATGGCAGTGTCTATCATCAAATGACTTTAATAAGATGTATTAGTTATCAAATAATGCTGAAAATAAAATTAGTAACAAGCTTCTGACAGCAGCATGGCTGATCTCTAAGATGGGCCACAGCTCATTCTGGGTTAGTTACTGCTTTCAGATTTATGTTGCCTATTGAAACTGTATTCATTATTAATATTAATATACAGGAATGCACTGTGTTGTTGCAACAATTTGTGATGTCAGTGCAATTGTTGTTAAATGAAAATGGTATTGACAAGATAATAGTTCTCACTTTAGTTGAAAACACAGTTTCATTTGAAATTGTTATGAATTTCCTACCCTCAGATGACAAAGGAGGCTGGGAAATTTCTGAATATTCACCACCCAATTTATCTTTCAGGCATTATTTGTTTATGTAAGAATATGCCTGGCAAAGGGCGTAGTAGCTAGGGTACTAAACTTCAAACCACATGGCTGTCATTTTTTTTCCCAGTTGTCAACTCACTCTGTGACCCACTGCAAGTAACTTAACCTGCTGTGGTGTTCTTGTGCAATAATTTATTTAAATAAATGTAATGATACTGTGAGTGCTGTGCAGAGTGGAGGCAGAACCTCTGGGGTTTGTCAGGAGTTTGTTTTTGCCCCTACTCCGTTCAATGCTTGCATGGACTGGGTGTTGGGCATGGTCGTGGGGACCAGTGGCTGTGAGACATTTGTTGGTGAAGAAAGATTCACTGATTTTGACTTTGTTGATGATTCTGTGATCTTTGTTGAGTTAGTGAAGGCTCTGATCTGGACTCTCGAGAGACTAAGTGAGGAGTCTGAGTGTCTGGGCTTGTGAGTTTTCTAGGTAACAAACTAAATTTAGGCCTTTAATGACTTCTTAGGCACAGCCATCAGCAGTGTTTCTGTCTGCAGAGTGAGTGTTGACCTTGTCGAGAGGTTTACTTACCTAGGCAGTGACATTCATGTCTCTGGTGACTCATCCTATGAAGTCAGTAGACGGATTGGGAGAGCATGGGGAGTCATGAGGTCGCTGGATTGGGGTGTGTGGCAC
The DNA here is from genome assembly GCF_016835505.1 of Polypterus senegalus. Lineage (NCBI taxonomy): Eukaryota > Metazoa > Chordata > Cladistia > Polypteriformes > Polypteridae > Polypterus > Polypterus senegalus. The sequence continues at coordinate 176,687,128 of NC_053158.1, read as the reverse complement.
TTCCGATATCTTTGCAAAAGGACGACGGTCCAAGTCCTGATGCTTCATGTTTTACTATAAGGTTGCGAGACATGGACGCTATCCAGTGACCTGAGACAAAGACTGGAGTCCTTTGGCAATGTGTCTCTTCAGAGAATCCTTGTGTACCACAGATTTGACTTTGTATCAACTGAGCGGTTGCTTACAGAGTCCCGAGTGAGGCACATTGCTTGCATTGTGAGGCAGCATCAGTTATGGCACTATGGCCATGTATAGAGCAATTCCCAGAGGGGGATCCGGCTTGCAGGATCCACATTGTTGAGGACCCAAGTGGCTGGACTAGGCCAAAGGGATGGCCATTTAATACCTGGCTGCAGCAGATAGATGGTCATTTCCGGAGAGTGGGACTTGACTGCATGTCTGAATGGGGGGTTGCTAACCAGAATTCTGAGCTGTTTCATCATGTGGTGGATGCGGCAACATGCTGTACCAGTGCATGCTCCCCAACCTGACCTGTAATGTATGTTATGTTTCAGTCAGGATACTCCCTCTGGGTGGGATTCAAATGTTTCATATATCTCTATTTTGTTAACTTTTTTATGTTAACAGTGTGGCTTATTTAGTTTTTATACGTCAATATACAGTTGTGCTTGAAAGTTTGTGAACCCTTTAGAATTTTCTATATTTCTGCATAAATATGACCTAAAACATCATCAGATTTTCACTCAAGTCCTGAAAAGTAGATAAAGACAAAACCAGTTAAACACATGATACAAAAATATTATATTTGGTAATTTATTTATTAAGGAAAATAATCAAATATTACATATTTGTGAGTGGCAAAAGTATGTGAACCTTTGCTTTCAGTATCTGGTGTGACCCCCCTTTGCAGCAATAACTGCAATTAAAAGTTTCTGGTAACTTTTGATCATTCCTGCACACCGGCATGGAGGAATTTTAGCCCATTCTTCGGTACAGAACAGCTTCAACTCTGGGATGTTGGTGGGTTTCCTCACATTAACGGCTCGCTTCAGGTCCTTCCACAACATTTCGATTGGATTAAGGTCAGGACTTTGACTTGGCCATTCCAAAACATTACCTTTATTCTTCTTTAACCATTCTTTGGTAGAACGTCTTGTGTGCTTAGGGTTGTTGTCTTGCTGCATGACCCACCTTCTCTTGAGATTTAGTTCATGGACAGATGTCCTGACATTTTCTTTTAGAATTCTCTGATATAATTCAGAATTCACTGTTCCATCAATGAAGGTAAGCCGTCCTGGCACAGATGCAGCAGAACAGGCCAAACCATGATACTACCACCACCATGTTTCACAGATGGGATAAGGTTCTTATGCTGGAATGCAGTGTTTTCCATTCTCCAAACATAATGCTTTTCATTTAAACCAAAAAGTTCTGTTTTGGCCTCATCCGTCCACAAAACATTCTTCCAATAGCCTTCTGGTTTGTCCACGTGATCTTTAGCAAACTGCAGACGAGCAGCAATGTTTTTTTGGAGTGCAGTGGCTTTCTCCTTGCAACCCTGCCATTCACACCATTGTTGTTCAGTGTTCTCCTGATGGTAGACTTATGAACATGAACATTAGCCAATGTGAGAGAGACCTTCAGTTGCTTAGAAGTTACCCTGGGGTCCTTTGTGACCTCGCCGACTATTACACGCCTTGCTCTTGGAGTCGTCTCTTTGTTGGGCGACCACTCCTGGGGAGGGTAACAATGGTCTTGAATCTGTACACAATCTGTCTGACTGTGGATTGGTGGAGTCCAAACTCTTTAGAGATGATTTTGTAACCTTTTCCAGCCTGATTAGCATCAACAACTCTTTTTCTGAGGTCCTCAGAAATCTCCTTTGTTTGTGCCATGATACACTTCCACAAACATGTGTTGTGAAGAGCAGACTTTGATAGATCCTGTTCTTTAAATAACACAGGGTGCCCACTCACACCTGATTGTCATCCCATTGATTGAAAACACCAGACACCTGACACCTCACCTTCAAACTAACTGCTAATCCTAGAGGTTCACATACTTTTGTCACTCACAAATATGTAATATTCGATCATTTTCCTCAATTAACAAATGACCAAGTATAATATTTTTGTTTCATTTGTTTAACTGGTTTCTCTTTATCTACTTTTCAGGACTTGAGTGAAAATCTGATGATGTTTTAGGTCATACTTATGCAGAAGTATAGAAAATTCTAAAGGGTTCACAAACTTTCAAGCACAACTGTATCTTGTTATGTTCCTTGTATTTTGAGGATGGTCCCCCAAGAGGTGAGGGCACCTGCCTATCACCACAAGACATATTCTTCAGCCCTTGCGGTTCATTGAGTGTTCTTACAGTTGTGGTGGGTTTTTTTGGATTTGTGATTATTTCTTGGGCTTAATTCAGCATTTCTAAACCTTTAAGTATTTGCGACCCGAGTTTTCATAACAGTTTTAATCGCGCGGCCTCCCATTTTTTGAAATGTAGATGCATATTTTATTATACCTACTTAACTTTTATCGACATTTATCTAACTCTATATTTATTGTTCTAGTATCAGAATGTAGTTTAAGTTAATTTGTTTTGGTTTCAACAGATTTTTTTTTCATATTTTTGATTCTTGTTTTCTTTTTTACACATCTTCGAGCCCCCCTTTTTGTCACTGCACGCCCCCCTAGGGGTCTCGCCCCACAGGTTGAGAACCACTGGCTTAATTGATTGCTGGCTTTTTGACTGCTTTTGTTTTTTTGAATTGTGTATTGGAACTTGTTTGCTTCTGCATTGTCTTTGCCTTTTGCAAGCAACTCCTTTTGCCACTTGTGCTCGTAGAAGTTTAATTTTTGTTACAAAGTATTTTTTTGTAAAAATACATAATTTTATTTATAGAGGTACTTGGTTGTCCTCTTTGCGACTAGCCGGGATTTAATTGTCTTTTCCCCACTTCTGGGCATTTTTGGATTATTTTGGTTTTGTCATAGCAACATTGTCATAGCATTTTAATTCACCTTAGGGTAAGGGGCTGCCCGAATCTAATAATAATAATAATGTGCTGTTGTGACTGTGCATCATGGAGCCATCATTAGGCAGACGCTTTTATTTTTGACACTATTTATAGAAGAAAGTATAAATAGTTCCAACTACATTTACCAATAGTAAACAGAGTGATGCGGAGTGGCTCTCTGTTGAAAATGCCTTTGCAGAGACACTTTGGCTGGAGTGTGTGAGAGACTTGGTAGGACTACATGTCTCCACACATTTCTGAGGAAAAAGGGACCAGTCACACCAGCGTTAGTTCATCACTATTGGTTGGCAGCAGAGAAAAGGCCCAGGTTAGCATATATATAAAGCCCAAAGAGTTGAAGATGTGAAAAGAGCGATTTGTGAATATAACTCAGATTTAAGGAGCAGTAGAGGTGTTGAGAAGAGGTGGTGAGCTGTCTTATCTATTTCTAAATTATGTAAATTTTCCTTCTCTGGAAGACAAATATAGTTTATTTTTGTTTTTTCTTTCTCTTTATAGCTTTAGTGCCGATTAACTATGTTTCATTTTTGTATTTTTCATTTGTGCCACTGCTTGCTGACTGTTTTTGAAATGATGGTGCGACATTGAATTGAAACGTTTGGTAGTGGCACTTGCGTTTTGCATGACATTTTGCTTGTCTGTGTCTCTCATTCACCCACTGGTTAGCTCGGATGTGAACGATAGGCTGCTCAGGTTGTACTCATTGTTCAGGGTATCACAGCAGTCCACAGTATGGTAACCTTGAGTCCAAATATTCCCTGGCTAAGAGTACAGCTCTGGATAAAAGACTTTTAAATCATTTTAACAAGACTTTAAACTTGCACACTCCTCTGTGTACATTTATATTATTCTGTCACCAAGATGCTACAAATATAGATATTCTGCTGTCCTTTGACAGCAAGTATATTGTATCTTTTTAGAGAAAAAAATCTATTTCAGAATAAAAGCAGGTCTTTTCTTTTTTGTGACCCCAGGGATTTAACAAAGTTACTTTATTCTCATGGAAGACTAGCTGCAAGTGTAGCCCTTTGAGCAGGCACATTGTGGGGGAAATGAAAGGCACATTATTGAAGCTAACAGAGCATATTCAGCATGGAGCAGGCAGAATTTGTAAACAGTGTATAAAGTATATTTTTTAATGCCATAAGAAGTACACAGGAAGCAGCAACTAAAGATCATCATTGGCCAGGCAGGCATTTGTTTGCCTTCACAAAATCATAGCAGCCGTTTTTTTTGAAATGGTCATGAGCTGAGCTGTTGTAAGAAAGCAAGAAAGAATAAAATGCTTGCTATTTAACAATTCATTAGATTTCAAGCCTTGCTTACACAGCTCTTTCTTGTGAATACCTCCTCTCCCTGTGCTGTCCTTCCACAATTCTTTTATTCCTCAGCAGTATTTTATTTAGCACACTATGCAAAGTAATTGTTTTCAGCGCTGTGATCCTTTCAGTCAGGATGCATTTGCTTTGGCTTCTAATCTTGTGTAAATAATTAGGGTTAATTAAGCATGTATTATAATTTCTAAAACATTGTACTTCAGGGGGCTATAACATCACTCTCGCAACTGGGTTTTAATCCGTTTATTTTAGTCCCATATGGCGTATTTCCTTTGTAATGTAATTTATGGCAGGAATAACATCTTCCAGAAATCTTGTAAAATGCTCAATAAGTTCTTGGCACTGGCACACAATGAGGCACACAGTTTGTGTTAAAGATTGAGAGGTTATATTTTGTGGGGCAGTACAGTGCTTATTTCTATTTTTATTTCACAGAACTGCAGCAGCTCTGTAAATAATCTTAATTAGATGTTTACTTTCATTCTACCTTATTTTGGTTTGTGTTATTTTCTTGAACATTTGTAGACCTTTATGTTCAAAAAATGCTTCAGTTTGCTAACCATTCCCCCAGCATTTAAAAATGGCAGCTGACCCTGACACCGCTGCACAAGGGATGGCTGAACACAAGCTGTAAAAACCACGTGAAATTGACAAGGGAATACAACTAAGCCAACCCAGACAGGATTTGACCCTGATTATCTCGAATGGCGCCACAAATGTATCACATCTGCACTACTCTAATTTCCTCCTGTACCTCTATTCAGCAACTCTGGCCTCCCATCCTCTGTCCAATTGAGTATTTGCCAACATTTACCATCTCAAACACCCATCTCCAACCACTAGTGTAAAATCCTCATTTTCTGAAACCTGTACTGGTAACAATAACAACAACAACATTTATTTATATAGCACATTTTCATACAAATAATGTAGCTCAAAGTGCTTTACATGATGAAAAAAAAGAGAAGTAAAAGACAAAGTAAGAATTAAAATAAGACAACAAACACTAAATTAAAAAAAGACAACACTAATTAACATAGAATAAGAGTAAGGTCCGACGGCCAGGGAGGCTGGAGAGAAAAAAATAAAATCTGCAGGGGTTCCAGGCAACGAGACAGTCCAGTCCCCTCTGGGCATTCTACCTAACATAAATGAAACAGTTCTCTTTATATATAGGGTTCTCATGGAAGGACTTGATGACGATGGTCATGTAGACTTCTGGCTTTTAATCCATTAATGTAGGAACATCATGGTGCTTGATTAGGTGGTGATGGCGCAGATCGCCACCACAGAAAACCGGGAAAAGAAACAGAAGAGAGAGTAGGGGTCAGTACAGATTTTAGAGCCACCATGAATAGTTATGATAATAAATTGAATATACAGAGTATCAGGATTAAATTAAGGTGAAGGTATGAGAAGGCCATGTTAAAGTAATGTGTTTTCATCAGTTTTTTAAACTGCTCTACTGTATCAGCCTGGCGAATTCCTATTGGCAGGCTATTCCAGATTTTAGGTGCATAGCAGCAGAAGGCCGCCTCACCACTTCTTTTAGGTTTTGGTCTTGGAATTCTAAGCAGACCGTCATTTGAAGATCTAAGGTTACGGTTTGGAATATAACGTGTCAGACATTCCAACATAAGATGGAGTGAGATTATTTAAGGCTTTGTAAACCATAAACAGTATTTTAAAGTCAATTCTGAATGACAGGTAACCAGTGTAGTGACATCAAAACTGGAGAAATGTGCTTGAATTTTCTTGTCCTAGTTAGGATTCTAGCAGCTGCATTCTGCACTAGTTGCGTTACAGTAATCTAGACGACTGAAAACAAAAGTGTCAACTAATTTCTCAGCATCTTTCAATGATAAAAGAGGTCTAACTTTTGCAATGTTTCTTAAGTGAAAAAATGCTGTCCTAGTGGTCTGATTAATATTTGATTTAAAGATTCAGGTTACAGTCAACGGTTACCCCTAAGTTCATTACCTCTGTCTTGAATTTTAATCCTAATGTATCAAGTTTATTTCTAATAATCTCATTGTCTCCATTATTGCCAATCACTAGAATGTCTGTTTTTATTTAACTTGAGAAAAATTACTATTCATCCAATTAGAAACACAAGTAAGAAAATTGTGTTAGTGAAACAACAGAGTTGGGGTCATCAGGTGCAATTGATAAATACAGCTGTGTGTCATCAGCATAGCTGTGGTAGCTCACATTATGACATAAGATAATCTGACCTAACGGAAGCATGTAAATCAAAAAGAGCAGCGGACCCAGGATAGAGCCTTGTGGAACACCATATAAAATATCATGTGTCTTTGAGTTTTAATTACCACAACTAACAAAGAATTTTCTACCTGCCAGGTAGGATTCAAACCAATTTAAGACACTGCCAGAGAGGCCCACCCATTGACTAAGGCGATTTCTAAGAATGTTGTGATCAATGGTGTCAAATGCGGCACTCAGATCTAAGAGGATGAGAACAGATAAATGGCCTCTGTCTGCATTTACCCGCAAGTCATTTACTATTTTAACGAGTGCAGTTTCTGTGCTGTGAATTGTTCTAAAACCTGACTGAAATTTATCAAGAATAGCATGTTTATTGAGATGGTTATATGACTGCGTAATGACTGCCTTCTCTAAAATTTTACTTAAGAAAGGCAGGTTAGAAATGGGTCTAAAATTTTCAAAAGCAGAGGGGTCAAGATTATTTTTCTTGAGTAGGGGTTTAAAAACAGCAGTCTTAAGACAGTCTTGGAAGACCCCCGCATCTAATGACTAGTTTACTATGTCAAGAATATTATTAATTAGCATGCCCGATACTTCTAGACCAAACCTCCAAAATAAATGTTAATTGTGTTCATAAGAATTACTTATGAGCACTTTCAGTTTTTTTGTCCAGAACCTCCTGACTCACAGGTACGAGAAAAACCCCACATATGATATACCGTTTGACTCATCTTGATCTCTAGTTATGCAAGACATTCATGTTTTGGGGGTACCACCCATCTTGTGGCCCTCTAAATCCAAAAACCCTCATTGCAGACCATTTTGGATGAAATTTTGTGCAGGAAATTACACCATTAAGATAAGATACACCATTAAGATCTTCAACAAAAACAACCCCAGGGTTTCACCCTCTAATGAGATATGAGGGGTCAAATTTATTCCTATTTGCAAAATTGTGAAAACGATGGGGATTGGTAATATAGGCATATGGAGGTCGTTTAATGTTCACTAAACCACACTAAACTAGGAAATACAAAGAATTAGTGTTCATGGTCCCAAACCAGCAATGAGTTACATCAAATATGGAATCCAATCATACAAAAAAAGACCAAAAAAGCAAAGAAATTAACATTTCATTGAACAATTGCAAAAAAATAATTTACAAAACACATATATTTTCTTTCCTACCTACCCTTATACAACTATACCCAGGTAACAGTGGGTACTTCTGCTATTTCTGCTATTAGTTAAATAACCTTTACTTGGATATGGCAAGCACCCAGAACAATGCCTCTTGGGTACTGTGTAAGTAAGTGCCTTGTGCCACTCTCCTTTATGACCTATTTCTGCACTAGTACTCTTGACTTGGCAGTGCAAATAAAATTTCTGATACTATATATATATAAATATATAAGTGACTGTTGCTGGGTAAGTGGGCTGCACCTAGGCATCATCCTAGCTACATCCAAAACCACCTCAACTGCATCCACAATAATTCTACTGTAAGGTCCTCTCACAGATTTTCGTCCTGTAGACAATTGTACACATTTTTAAAATGTTAATATACCAAACAACAGATTCCCTCATAATAAATCGATATTGGTCCAGAGGGAATCTGGTTGCCCCTTCTGTATTTCTTTATTTATATTCTTTCTCTTTGAGAAGTATGCAGAGCCTGTCAAAACACTACACTACTTGAATAACCAAAGAATTGTTACCATTAAGTATATTGTAACAGAGCTTGTTTTGATATGCACAAAGTTTGATAGTAATTGTGTTAGTTATTAAAAAAAGCAGCAGGTCATTTCATGTCAGATAATCCTATAGCATAAGAGCCACTTCATTTCCATTTTGGAGGGTTTTAATTCAATCACACTCATCTTAGGTTAATAACACTAAGGAGTTACTAATGAAATACAGCCAAAGCAATAATTAAAAAGCAAGTAAAAGAGAGAAAACCATTTCAAAGGACAAAAAACGTGTATTTGGAACCCATTAACACTGTAACATTGCTGTTAATGTTATTTTATGTTATTACGTTTGGATTAAATGAGAAAACATGATGAGCTGGAACCTCACAATAAAAAGTATCTTCACCACACTGACGGAAACAACTCTCCTGATATTTCCAAGGCAAATCTCCTTAGTGGTTTAGTTAGAAGATTTTTCTTAATGCAGAAATAGATTAATTTAATTTAAAGAAAGTTTCTCTTTGAACTGGCCCCAAAAGTAATTATGGATGCTTTTTTAAGCTCTAGTTCCTTTGAGGTTTTGGGGGTCTGCAAGGTAATATTTTGCACAGGGCAGGCCCCAGTCTTGTAAATCACATTAAATGTTTCTCTCTGTTCTTTATTCATGACATTTTCAAAGTAATTTTTGAACAAAAAAATAAGAATCACTCTATCTTATCTCTACTGCCCTCTCTATTATTGTAATTATTACAGTTTCCTTCTACAAAGATTCCCATAGGTGGCTAGCCTTAGAATAAATGGCAGCTATCCAGAGAAAATGCTGATAGCGCTACATGGTGATGCACCCTTGTGACCCCAGATATCACTACACTGCTTGTTCAAACAATTCTTCCCTTAAAATAGCCTAAGCACTTTTCGTGTTTATTTTTTCCAACAAGTGATGCGTTTCCTTGTTACCGATCAAACAAAGAATGGAAGACACACAATGTGACCTCCCTCCAATGACATGTTTCTGTTGGCTTTCAGATGAGAAAAATAGGCAGCAGGAATCCGTCAGGCCCCTCATGGACCCCATGATCATCAGAGGTGACTGTGTGCAGAGGGTGCAGACCTTTAAATATCTGGGAGTGCAGCTGGATGACAAATTGGACTGGACTGCCAATACTGATGCTCTATGTAAGAAAGGTCAGAGCAGACTATACTTTCTGAGAAGGTTGGCATCCTTCAACATCTGCAGTAAGATGCTGCAGATGTTCTACCAGACGGTTGTGGCGAGTGCCCTCTTCTACGCGGTGGTGTGCTGGGGTGGCAGCATAAAGATGAAAGACGCCTCACGCCTGGACAAACTTGTTAAGAAGGCAGGCTCTATTGTAGGATTAAAGTTGGACAGTTTAACATCTGTGGCAGTGCGACGGGCATTAAGCAAACTCCTGTCAATCATGAAGAATCCACTGCATCCACTGAACAGGATCATCTCCATACAGAGGAGTAGCTTCAGTGACAGACTTTTGTCACTGTCCTGCTCCACTGACAGACTGAGGAGATTGTTTCTCCCCCACACTATGCGACTCTTCAATTCCACCCGAAGGAATAAATGCTAACATTAATTTTATTTTAATTTTTTTCATTTTTATTACTATTTAATTTAATATTGTTTCTTTGTATCTGCTGGATTATGTGAATTTCCCCTTGGGATTAATAAAGTATCTATCTATCTATCTATCTATCTATCTATCTATCTATCTATTTCATATCCAATATAAAAACAAACCAACAAGAACATTCCAATAAATCCAGATAAGAAACAATTTCTAAATTTTATAAAATTCACAGAAAAAAAAACATAGGGTTCTGCAAAGAAACACAAAATTATTACTGTTTGTGCCTTATTTAGACAAAGGAGATTTAGTAGCACTATATTTGAAGCAATAATGACCTGGGTTTCATTTCAAACCAGATACATTAGATACACTTTTGAAATCTCTTCCTAGGCTTCCTTTTGGGCAAAGGAAATGAGGTAATTGAGATCTGAACCAGAAGTGATGCTATTGGTGCCAGGTGGAATTTCCTGTAACTGGTCTGCAGAGGAAAGAGAGAAAGAGTTAGTGCACTCCTCCACCCCCTGGTCCGGCTTGGAATTACTGTCATTTGAGACCTTTAGCTGTCTATATGTGATATGTGATGTTGTGTAAATATACATTTGTATTTATTCCGCTGCCATTTTGTTTATTTATCAGTGGCACCATTTTGAGCTCCCTTTGTTAGGGCAACACACACATTGCTAGTGGTGTGCCCTCGGAGGTTATAAACCATCAATCATGATGCAACTGGACAAAAGTTGTTTCCGTATCAGAAGACACAGATTTCCCAAAAACCTGTTGTTATTGCTCTGATTAAATACTCATTTTGATTCTCAGTTTTTTGAATGTCTTTGACCTTTTTCTGACTACAAATTTTGGCTTGTGTTTTGACTTTGGTTGCCAGAATTTTGATCTCCTTTTTGTTTCTGACCTGGACCCTTCTCCATATTGCCTATTAAATTGTAGTGCTTGTTTGTTTTTTTCTAAGCACAACACCAGGTAACAATGTCTTGGGAAAACTTAATTATTTTGAAGGTTATTGACTTTGATAACTGATGTACACATCCCAATAAAAGAGACTAATAAACAGGAAGAGTTTGTCTGCTGTTCTGATGTTTACTAGAGAGCCTGATGGTCGCACTTTGACCTTTTCACAAATTTTAATTTCTATAACAAAAACAACCGTTTTGTTTCTAATTATGCAAATTTTGTTTTTCACTGTTGCACATTTGTGATGACTCTCTGATGGTTTGTCGAGCAAAGTGATGTTTCTTGTGCTCATTAGGAGCTAGTTTGTGTAGGATCAGGTTAGAAATCAAATCCTTAGGGGTTCTAGTAAAGGGGCTTTGACTTCTAAATCCTTGTACCCAGGTTACTGTTAGAGCCTGTGCAGAACTACAGAATCAAACATTATTTTCATTTTGAGTCTTTCTGTTTCTGCTTATAAATCCAAGCAATGTAAAATCAAAACTTGAACAAAAAGACCAGGAAAAACTCAGTTTCCAGATAAAAAGAAAATATTACTTTTATTCCAAAAATCTATAAATAAAATCTTCACAATCAAAATAAAAATCTCTCCGCTACCAAGAGCATTAGTAGTTCATTATGTGGGTCACAATTTATTGATCATCTCCAATGTATTTCCTTGCCCAACTACTTTACTTCACAGTCTGCCAGTTTCATCCATCTATCCATTCATAAGGGTTTTGCTCTCTCTCTCTCCATTTGTCATTTTCAGTCTCCTTTCCTCCTTCCAGGCTGCCCTTTAACCTTTAATTATTCATACATTACTTCTTAATATCTGCGTGACAAGATTGACCTCATATTTAAATGCTTGTCAACAGATGTCCAAATGATAAACCACAAAGTTGTAAACGCACATACATAACACCATAATGAAACCAAATAGTAAGCTAACCACATACAGAAAACGTACACTCTGAGCAATTGTATCCTACTAGCTTGTCAACTTCATAGCAGTCATGCTTAAGCAAGGGCTATCGTACCCTTGACTTTACTTAAATTTCTTTTTTTCTGTCTTCTTTCATTTTTCATTGTTTCCTGCTTTTTCTGTTAGTAATGTTCGGTTCATGTATTATTTGTATTTTCTGATCACTTTTTTGTTTCTATTATTTAGTTTCAATGTGTATTATCCTGTTCTCTGATAGTCCATGCATTTTGGGGATAGATCCTCAGGAGGTGGGGCCACCCTTCCATCACCACTAAGGGACCACCCTCAGTCAATAAAGGCATGCTGGGAAGTGAAGTCCCTTTGTGGTTCATTCTTAAGCCCTCTTTAGTGGAGTTGGACAGTTATTTTGAGTGTTACTTTCTTCATTGTATTCTGCCCTTGTTTTCAGGTTTTTTTTTTACTTGGTTTATTCTTATCAATTTCAATTTTGAACTGGTTTGCCTTGGCTTGCCTTTTTTGATTATTTTTGGCTCTTGTGGTCCTTTTGTTGTGTTTTTCCCTTTCATTAAGTAAATCCTCCTTTATAAAGATTTCTTGTGGCCTTGCTCTGTAGAAACCTGGGGTTGACAGTGATTCTCTCCCTTTAATTTTTATTGTGTTTTCTAACATTACAGAATATTTTTTGAATTTAGAGAGTGAAAGCTAGGCTGCCTTTTGCTGTACCTCTTCTGGGCAGGTTCGTGGGATCCTGGTCTGCTTCCCTGGGTGAGGCGTCACTCCACTTTGGCTCCTTGTGATCACAACAACAATAAATTATGGACTACAGGTCCATGGCTTATGTGGATCTAAGTGCAGAAACATATTCTGAAATGATTTTGACAGAGTGTGACTGCAGCCTGCAATGTGTACAATATCACTTGTGACACACTGACTCAAGGGCATCATTCTAATTAATTTCTACCAGTGTCCTTGAATCAGGTCAGGTTGTCAGGTCAGAATGAAGAGCGTGCACGGGTACAGCGCATTGCCACACCCACAACACAACAAAACCACTTGGGATCCCACTTGGTGTTATTGAAAAAATACTTTCCTCTGTATTCAAATAAATCATTCTCGGAGACCAGATGAAAATGCAGAATGGTTCTTTATTTGCAGAAAGATATGCACAAATGTCTCAGTCCATGGAGTGAGCAATCATTAATATAATTCATTCACTTTTATACTTTTCTATTACCATTACCTTATTTAATACATCACGTCATCTGACTCTCAATATGCAAAATTCTATCATTTTACTCATTCGAATACAGCCACCGGTAACTTCGTATACATGTAGATTCTTCCATTATTCAAAACATCGCTTTGTTAACAGGAGTGTCCTATGGGTTTTCCCATTGATCTCATCACCACTTCATAAGAGAGGTGTTCGGGCTTTCTCACTAGTTTGTACTCGATTTTTAAGGGAGTGTTCAATACACATCCACTTCGTTTTAACCTTAGAAACTAAATTGGTGGCTCCTCTAGATTAGGCAAAAGCCTCACGTTCCCAAGCTTTATACTCTTTTAGTTAATCCCTTTAGTTACCTTCAGTTCTTTTCCTTACGCTTTTAATAATCCAAAATTTGTTACAACTTCATTTAAGTATATGCTTATATTAAATTGCAAAAATTATCATGTATTGATTAAACATTGTTGATTAAAATTCTATATTGGTAATCCCCTAGGCAGACACGTTGCCCAGTCCCATCCTCTGGAAATGGCCATCTATCTGCTACAGCCTGGTGTTACATGGGTGTTACCTTGGCCTTGGCCTCAACAATTAGGATCTAATTGTAGGTGCTACATGGCCATACTGCCATAACTGACATTCCCTCACAACGCAGGTAATGTGCCTCATTTGGTACTCCATGAACAACTACTCATTCGACACAAAGCTTAACCAGTGGTACCCAAGGATTTTTCAAAGTGACACAGTACTGAAGGAGTCCAGTCTTTGTCTAAGGTCACTGGATAGCATACATGTCTCGCAACCATATAGCAAAACAGGAAGCAGGACTCACCACCAGGAGCATCACACACTCCTTTCCAGCTACCTCATGACCCCCCATGCTCTCCCAGTCCATCTACTGATTTCATAGGAAGAGTCATCAGACACATGAATGTCACTGCCAAGGTAAGTATACCTCTCGACAAGGTCAACAATTTCTGATGGCTATGCCTAAGAGGTCATTAAAGGCCTGGATCTTGTTTTTTATCCAGGACACTTACAAGCCCAGACACTCAGACTCCTTGCAAAGTCTCTCGAGCGCCCCGATCAGAGCCACCATTGACTACATAAAGATCACAGCAAAGTCAAGATCCGTGAATCTTTTCTTCACTAACAGATGCCCCACAGCCGCTGGACCCCACGACCTTGCCCAACACCCAGTCCATACAAGCATTGAACAGAGTAGTAGCAAGAACACACACCAAATGAACCCCATAATCAACTGGGTAAAACGCAGAGGTCCTTCCTCCACTCTGCACAGCACTCACAGTACCAGTGTACAGACCGGCCATGATATCCAGCAACTTTGAGGGGATCGCGCGAACCCTCAGGATGTCCCACAGGGCAGCTCAATCAACTGAATCGAACGCTTTGCGAAAATCGACAGAGACTGCAAAGAAACTCTGCCGATATTCGCGTTTGCGCTCCATGAGAACCCTCAGTGCCAGGATGTGGTCAATGGTAGACTTCTTAGGTGTTAAACCAGACTGTTCCAGTCAGTTGGGATGATGCCAGTCTCCCAAATGGAAGCAAAGATTGCTTGCAATGCCAGGAGGACAGCCTTACCACCAGCCTTGAGAAGTTCACCCCGGATACCACAGATCCCTGCAGCCTTTCCCCCCCTCAGCTAGTTCACCACCTGTGCAATCTCAGTGAGATTGTGTGGTTCACAGCTAATTGAAGGATCAGACTCAAGAACCGTGGACCCAGAGATATCCAATGTCCTAGCCGGAGGATCAGCTTTGAACAACTGCTCAAAGTAGCCAGCCCAGCAGGTCACAATTGCTGTGTCATCCATAAGGACCGTTCCATCAGCTGCCTTGACTGCAACTCTCTGAGGAGCAGATTCAGATGTGCATAATGCTTTGATTCCTCTGTAAGCATGACGTGGGTCACTAGACCACAGATGGTGTGTCACTTGCTCACAGATTCATCTAACAAATGCCTCTTTATCTGCCCTCAGAGCCCTCGCAGCCTTCCTTCTCAGTTTCCGGTACAGCCCAGAGTTTCAATTGAGCAGTGCACTGTAACTCCTCTCGATATATCCAGGGTGCCCTGCGAGATGAAACACCTCCTTCTGGGAACATTGGTAACACCAACACAACCCTCAGCAACCTTCAGGGTGTTGTCACAGAAGGTCTCCCACATCACATTAGGATTGGCAGTTGTACCCAAGCCTGCAAGTTCCTCACACAGACTGCCTGCAAACTCATTAGAAACAGCTGAATCTGGCCAGGTTCAGTCTCATTCTCCTAGTAGTTGGTAGCCAACTGGATCTACACTGGATCTTCAGAGTAGCAACAAGTCTGCGGTCAGAATTCAAAAACTGGGCATTTCTGTAGACCATGCAGTTCTGTAGGACCCTTCAGCGTCAGCCCGCAAGGATGTGCCTGATCTCCTTCTCCGCACCACCAGTAGTGGAGTCCAACGATGCGGCTCAGCGCACATGAGGCTCCCAAGGGCTTTCCTTCATCCCCCAGCCTTCCTGTAGGTGGCTGCAGCAGAGCTACTCCTGCGGAGTGCAGAAGGGAGTCCTGTCCGCTGAGTGAAATATGTTACAATTATGTGAGCATTTTTAGTGTTTTTTTTTTCTTTTCTTCTTTTCTTTAATAAACTTTGTCTTGTTCTACTGCTCCCTTGTCTTTTGCCCTGGTGCCTTTCCTGACTAATTTTCAATTAGGGCCTTCAGCTGTGACCTAAAGAATCCCAGCAGACTGAATAAATTAGAGGAATGGTGATACAAAAGCTCTATGCTGAGCTGTTACCTAAGTCTGCCCTTGTCATTTGGCTTCCTTTTTGTGATTCCCATTTTCAGGTTTATGCTTTTGTTTAAATCTCTCTTGGTTTTAGATTATTTGGTTTAAAATTTGCTTCAGTATTATTAATTTTATATTTTGGACTTTTGCCCTTTTGGTAGTTAATTGCTTATTTTGTTTGTGTTTTTTTTAGTAATTCTGGTATGTTTTGTAATGTTTCTAAATTTAGTTTTGTGATTTATTTATTTTGAATCTGGAAAGTTTGAATTCCAGACTTTTCAGTTTTTTGATTTTTGATTTTTTTCTTTATTTTAATTCATTAAATTAAAAAATAAAGGTTCTGCCTTTTTGAACAAAGAATTTGGCGCTTCCATTCTGCTATTTTGGGTTTTGCCTTTTTAGTCCTCCCTTTTTAAATTTTTGGAGGCCTGGGCCCTTTTTGAAGTATTCTAACAATGACAGTTATTAAACAAAACAAATGTGTCCCAATTACCAAAAATTAGTGGTCTCAGGTCAGGACAGGTTAGGTTTGGGAGCATGCACTGGTACAGCACGCTAACGTACCACCACAAAACAAAACAGCTCGGAATATTGGTCAACAACCCACCTGGCAGCCACGTGGTCCAGTCTCAACCTGCAGATATGACCATTTATCTGCTGCATCCAGGTGTTACGTGGGCGACAAATTGGCCTGGTCCAGCTGCTCGGGTCCTCAACAATAAAGATCCTGCAAGCTGGATCACCCTCTGGGAATCAAGCCACATGGCCATAGTGTATAACTGACACTCCCTCACAATGCAGGTAATATGCCACATTCAGGACTCCATGAGCAACTGTTCATTCAACACAAAGTCAAACCAGTGGTACCCAAGGATTCTCCGAAGAGACACAGCAGCAAAGGAGTCCAGTCTTTGTCTCAGGTACCTGGATAGCATCCATGTCTTGCAACCATATACTTTGTGGCTGAAGTGACAAAAAGTGACAAAACGCTACTTAACATAACTTGACGTTTCTGAAGCCTGTTGGCCTACACTACCAAAAATGCTAATAGTAAAAAATAAATAAATAAATAAGCTTAGAAACTTTGAATAATTTCTGCTATATGTTGTTCCACCTTTTGTAATGTCATGCAATCCAAACCTTAATTGTACCTTCTTGCTCTAATTACTATGAGGTCATGAGCCTGTTCCCTGACATTTTTTCTTATTCCCTGAAACATTTATTCACAAAGTGCTGGTGGTAAATACTTGTGAATGTGTTGAAAATGTACAATATATGTGTAATGATGATTATTAAACAAGTGCTCCTCATGCATTTAGTTATTGTACAAATCAATTTCTATTCTTAATGCACTCTGCTCTACAAGGTTTGTTGAGAATGCCACCCAGCCATTTAAGGTACTTAAAATAACAGGGCACATTATGTTTGAGATCGAGGTTAAATATGTATTTAATTAAAAAGTAACCAACACAAGTCAAATCCAGTTGACCTGTTAGGTGTTAGGATTTAAAAAATAATAAGTTGGTGATATTTCATAATTATGTAAATATTTTCTTAAAAAGATCCTCAATTGTATTTTCTTTGAATTACAAAAGGGATCATAACAGGCAAAGTCTTGTAATTTATACAGTAAATCAGATTCTCTAAGAAATGCATGTACATACTATTTTTTTTATGAGCCTAACTGTAATGCTTATTTTATTTGGAAAGTAAAGTATGAAAGGCAATTTGCGGGATAAGAAAAATAAGACTAGGTCCCCCAGAGTTTGAAATGTCTGTGTAAAAAGGGACAAACAATAACTCTGTGGCTTGTTTTACTGTAGATGCCATAGTCACATATAACAGACACCTACTGCAGAAAGTGAGTTTAAATGAATATACTACAGTATGGATCAAATTAGGTAATGTTATAAGACAAAAAAACAAAACAATCAAAATGAGGAAAGAACTGATGTTATCTGCATCCTGTGCACGCCTGAAAGCAAAACAAATCTTTGGCATTTAGACATGTCTGCTCTCCTGAGATACACAGATGCTTGTTTGTTTAGACAGTGCCTGTAAGTGACGTCTGTGTTTTCGGACCCCATTACACCTTTTGTTGTGTCTGTTGATTGCATTTTGTAAAGGGGTACAATGTACTGCTCCGTTTGTCTGTTTAGGAAATTTAGCTTGCCAAGCTACAAAGAATGCAATTATAACCTTTAAAGGGATAGATAGTCTGTCTTTTGACAGGGAAAGAAAGTGAAAGCAGTTAAGACAGTTTCTACACATATTAAAGATTTAGTTAATCATACAGTAAAGGCGGGGACAAGAAAGTATGCAAGGGCAAAAATGTATGGGTGCAAAAACAAGGAAAGATTTCTCTTCTTCCAGAAATGATCAAGTCTCTGTCAGACCCTCATGAACAAATTGTCATTGCTGACATGGTCCCTGCAACCTAAGAGTTTTTGGTATAATTACACTTCAATGTCTGAGGTCTATTGTCTTGACCCATAACATTCTGAAGCATACTTTATTTAGTACAGGGGTCCAAAACCTTTCTAAAGTGCAGCTTATTACAGGGGCCACTCACACACACCCACACTTACTCTGACTTATTTTGAGTTATCTCAAGGATACCTCTGGGAAGTTTCCTTGCAAATATCTAATGAACTTACAATAGGAATTTCAAAACACAGACAAGACAATAGGGTGGCACAGTATCACAGTGATTAGTGTTACCACTAAGTTTGAATCCCATGCCCAGTTGTCAGTATGGAGTTTGCACATTCTCCCCATATCTGCATGAGTTTTACGCAACTTATTTTCTCCAACAGGCTAGATTTTCTAGTAATTCCAAATTATCTCTGTTAATGAGTTAGTGTGAGTGACTATTTCCTACATTGTGCCCAACAATTCCTGGATAAGCTTCAACCCCCAACAAATCTGGATAGGCAGTGTCTGCTCGTTCCCCCTGTATTTATAGAGGTTTTCCTTCCTCATCTCCAAAAATATGAAGATTAGGTTAAATGACCCAGTGTGAGTGACTGTGGGTGAGTGCATGTGTGTACTGTGATCAACTGGCACCATGTTTTAACCTTGTACCCAGTGCTTCCAGTAAAAGATTTGGCCTTGTGTGAATTTAGTAGGTTTGTAAATGTATGTATGTATAGTAGCGCTTGGCGTTAGCCTCTTTGAATACAGGAGGGTTGCAGCCAATGTAGAAAAGAATATTCTTAAAGTTAACAATTTACATATATTCAAAGAGAATCATAAGCATATATGACAATAAGTATTATATCCTTATGCACGTTAATACAGTAAGGGTTAAACCATAAAAATCCGGTGTCTGCCTATTTTATTAATTTTCTCTTTGCAACTGCAAACCACCAATATCTTGTTGCTAACCTTAAAAAACTTCAGTCAAGGACACTGTGTACTTTTAGAGGGCTAAACGGGCCATTGTTTTAAGAAATGCAGTCATTAAGGCTTTGGCCATGAGAGAAAACCAGATAGCCGTTTGCTTCCACTTGCAGCGGCTGGGCCTCTGCTTCCCTGTCTGCCTGCCTGGACAGGTGATGACAAGTCAAGAAAAATGTAGTTTATAACTAAACAGCATTATTGTTTTAGGGGCACAGCTGCCCCAACCTCTAGCCCAATATCTTATGTGTGGGTCCATCTTATTCTGAATTACTGAAGGGAATCGATTGATAAATAAGTTTCAGACACCTGCACAGGGTATGAAGTAATGATGGCAGTTTCCGTCAAGTGATGGTAATGGTGGGTTTGAACTTTAGGTAATGATGGGAAGGAACAAAGTATTTTGCATAAGTGATAAGAATGGTAATAAATGTAATCTTGCTGAATCTGCTGAATTTGATTTGGGTCCATGTATGCATCACACAATACAATTGTATTTTGCTACCTTCCTGCAACTCCATCTGCCTTCTTTGAGCAGCATGTTTCTGCCACAACACCAACACAAGTTGTTAGGTTAGAACATGGGTACGATTGTGTCATTTGAGCTTTCTCACTAGTGTGTTAGAGAGTTTGTTGGTGATTTTAAGTTGAACTTGCGATGGACTGATGCATTTTCCACCACCGTTTACTTGCTCCCAGTGGCGTCAGGATGGGCTCCTTCTCTTACCACAACTCTGAACTGTTTTAAAGTAGTTTGAGAATGTTGGCTTCTTTGTGTGATATAGCGAGTCCACGGCTCAGACTAAAAGCCTAGTTTTTAAATAAATAATCGCCAAACTTGCGGCTTAAAATGGGGGTGTGCTAGTGTGGCTGGAGCGGTTCCTAGATGCTACGTGAGACGGCCGTTTCCTTGCTTATGTGCCCAGGTGAGGAACTGTCCGCATCCATAATCGCCACACCTGAGCCACGTCCCCAGGATAAACAGGAGAGGTGCGAGGCAGAAAGGGGGCAGTAAAAGAAAGGAACAGGCAGAGAGCAAAAGAGCAGCATCTGGATAAAGAGAGTGGATGAGCCAGCCAGCTGAGAAAAAAAAGGTCAGCGTACTCAGAGGTCCCAGATGGAGCAAGTTATCAATGCTTGTGTGACAGGATTTTGCCCACTGAGTTAGAGGAATGGGTACAATCGGGTACAAGACTGCCCTAGGGATCTGAGGGATGACTTTGAGTGTGAGAAGATAGACGGGAGGACAACCAACCCTGGGCAGTCAGGCAGACACCGGCGGAGGCAGACATGACGGGAGGCGGTAGTATGAGGACTGTACTCTTATTCTATGTTAATTAATGTTTACTTATTTTATTTTCTTACTGTGTCTTTTATTTTTCTATTCTCCATTATGTAAAGCACTTTGAGATAATTTTTTTGTATGAAAATGTGCTATATAAATAAACGTTGTTGTTGACTGCAGTGGCTGAAGTCTTGCCCGCTGAGCACAACTTGCTGGAGAGGCTGTGAAGGAGCTGAGCTTGGCTAGTGTAACCCCAATATCGTCAGCAGGATTTTAATATCGTTTTAGCCGTGCTTTAAACATCTGGAATTTTTACCTTTTTATTGGATTATTTATTTATTTAATAACATTTGGATTGCACTGTACTATTTATTTGAACACTTTTGTGTCTGGTTTTGACATTTTCAATTAAAACACTTTTGCACCATTTTGCACCATATCATTGCTTCATGATATCTTCACTGTCTAGCTCATCCGGTTAAATTACCGATGATGGTGTCGGTTTCAAGAGCTCCCAAAATGGAGACAGGAGCCTGGATCAGAACCTGCATCGTCACACTTCGCTATTCTTACATTTCAGTCTAAATGGAAAAGTAAATACTATATTGCAAGAAGGAAAACTGAATTCTGCCTCTTTGATTTCATGAACATGGCAGCCTAGCTGAGTTACAGCAAGAAATTTCCCAATCTACACTGGACAACAAATTTTTTCAAATGTTTTGATAATAAAAAAATTTGGTGATTATAATATACAGCTTCAGATTGACTGTACTAGGTAGGAATTTAGAGAAACATCAACTTAACTTTTATTATATTTAGTGTGTTTAATCACTTAATGATGTTGACACATTGCATTAGTTCAATCGACCTAAAAATGTTTTGCTGCTGATTTTCATTTGTACTCATTTTCTCGTTTCAGCATCCAACAACAGTTGGCCAGTGTCACACACATGCAAATAGGAGGGAGCTGTATCGACCAAGTGAAGGTAAGTCCACACCAGGCCAAGGGATGGTGGGGTGCGCTAAAACTTCTTTTGTTGTCTCTGCAGACCAAAAGCAGAAAAACCTGACTGATTCAACCCTGAAGATGTCACTTCCAGTTCCAGTGCCCAGAAGAGCATCACTTCCATTTCTGGCACCAAGACACATGTCACTTCCAGTTCTAGCTCCCGGAAACACGTCACTTCCGGGTCCACTACATCAGTTCCTCTTTTGGCATTTAAAGCCGCCTTTTTTCCAAGAACCTCAGTCTTGTTTTGGACTCCATCAAGGACACATCTGTCTTGATTTTCAAAACCCATTGTAGCCAGGGAAATTATACGGCTGGCTACCCCAAACTTTTTTTAAAGTGTGTCGAGTCTGATCATTTCACACCAGCTTTAATGGACTCCTGTTACCCTGAAATCACTTTTCCATCATTCTGATGAAACCTTTCATCATGCTGGTCACTAACTGAGCCATGATTAGCCAGAAAGAATCAAAATCGTGAATGCAGAAAATTAATCTTTACCAACATATAGTACTTCATGGATTTGTATGCTTGAAGCATGTTTTCAACCAGTTGGGTGTAGTTTGGTGCTCTGTAGCTGCCAAGAATATTCTCAGCAATATCCTTGAATACCTTTTGTGTGATTTCCTTAGCTTCCAATAGTAGATCTTTAAACTGCTCGTCATTGATCACATGTCTGACTAGTGGAGCAACAAAAATGCGTTTCTTAATCTTGGAGTGAGCTATTCATGAAAACATCTGTTTCAAATATTAAAAACCTCCACCTTCCTTGTTCGTCACTCAACAAAGGCTTTCATCAGTCCAAGATTTTTTTTTTTTGAAGAGGAGACACAAGGATCTTTGTTGATTTGACAAGTGCAACACTTTTTAACATTGGAACGCATTGCTTTTGGAGCAGCTGTCTTTTTAATTTAATTAAACGCTTTACAATGTCTGTTTATAATTGCATGACCTGTAAGATGTTTATGTAAGATGCCTTTATAGTAAAAGTGAAATTACTTTTACAGTAGATCACCACAAATGTTTCAGTTGTAGTTATTGTACTACTGTACAGTTGACCTGCCTTATCCATAGGTTTAGAATCCCCGACTTTGACCCAGTACAGTTAGAAATGATAAAAAAAAATCAAGAATGTTCTTGAAAAAAACATTTGAAATTCTGTGTGAATCCGTACCCATTAAATATGCACAAGAAACAACATGTGCAGGCTGACGCTGCTGAGACACAGTATACCAAACCTAGCCAATCCTCAGTCCTGCGGTATCAGCCCCTGTGTTCACTTCATCTTTATGATTTTATAAAATCATCCTGTGCAGCTGTGTTTTTTGTACATCCGTGGGCGTCCTGGAACCATATACCCACTAATAAGGTGGGCTGTCCTGTATATGTATACTTATAATACGAGAGGAAATCATAAAAACAGGAAATTGGTGAAATTTAAAGACACTTTTTGTGATCAATAGTTAAATATCCACCTAAAAGTTGGATAAAAGATACACCCAAGAGGCAAAATCTTCATTGCCTAGCATTATTTCAGACACCATAAACTTGCAAAAGAAGACTTTGTTAGAAACAATAATGTCTTTCTCTTTTTTGGAGATAAATTTTTGTCAATGTACTAAATCTGTTTTCAACATCCATCTTTTAAAATTTGAACTGTATGACATTACATATTAATAATAAGGTCAACAAAGAAAGGAAAAGTTCATCATAATGAATATAAAGGGCTCCAACTGTCACCACTTCAGAACGCAGGCCTGCAATTACAAGCCCCCCTGCAGAGCTTAAAACCAATCAACAACCCTGCCAAGCCAGGGGGCATTAAACACTGTCGAGTGTAGGAGCAATGACATCTTCATACCTTTGAGAAACAAGCCCACACTTTTCCTCTGATCCATTTTAAATTGCTGCCCACAGCTAAACGCTCACCACTGTAACAAATTAGTGTAGGGATCTAATCCTCTTTGGGAGTGTAATCTGTAAACCTTTCAATGTGTAAATTTCCATATATAGAGAAAACAAATGGGCTAAAATTATATTTGTGTAGCTCAGTAGGTTTTGGTCTCTTTTGGTGACATCAGAAGCTCTGTTATAAAAGCAGGAACATGAAGCAGACACCATAGGTGGACTATAATATACTGTATCTTCAACAAGATTGGTGGGACACTGAAATTTGTTAAGGGTAAATATTAGAAACAATCATAGACATATGGAACAAAATTACCAGGTAGTCTAGTAAAGAGTAATACTTTAGGGACGTTCAGCTCTTCATTTGATTTAATTTTGGACAATGTAGGTGAATAGAATGGACAAGTTTGTTATGCTGAATGGCCTGTGCTTATCAAAATTATTCTAGTGTTCTAATTAAAGCCCTTGGATGTTTGGAAACACACAGTGGAGTCTTTTCTTCACGGGTTTTGCATATAATATGCAAAGCAGAAAGAACTCTTTATTGTTGGTATGTCTAATGTACTGAAACTAGTTTGGCTTGGTGCTGTAACATAAAGCACAGGGCAAAATACATTAGACAACGACAAATTATTAACAGCAATAATGTGCAATGACAACAACATTTAATAAGAGCTGCAAAATGTACAATAATGTAAAAATACAATCCGATATACAGTATGCAAGGTGTGCAGTAAAATCCTGTTTTCAGGTTTATCACAAACATGAATGAAATGACATTGCCAATTTCAATAGGTAGGGGTTGGGTGGAGTCAGGGTTTGCATTTCAAATTATAGTCGAAGTGGCTGCAGACTTGTATCAACTATGGGATGGCAATCTGGTGAATGGATAACTGCTGGGATGGGCAGAAGTGGTCAGGACTCTCTGTGTGATGCCTGAATAAACGTTAATAACAATGGATCAAGAGACGCTAAGATAGATAGATAGATAGATAGATAGATAGATAGATAGATAGATAGATAGATAGATAGATAGATAGATCAATCGATCCCTGCTGTGCATTAAAGTTAACAATTTACATATATTCAAAGAGAATCATACGCATATATGACAATAAGTATTATATCCTAATACTTATGGAGGTCACGTTCTTCTCTAAATTTAAAGTGTTGCTAATGTTGCTCCCCTAGGAACTTAAATGACCACCGACACAGACTGACCATAGATATCCAAAGGAGAACAGATAGGAGACTGTATTTTCTCTACATCAGCACTGATGGTGTTTTGTTCTAAGTAATTAAAAGCACAATGTGGTACAAGATGGCTCACCTTTTTTTGGTAGCTAGTGCCTTCATCATTCGAGACAAGACCCATAACCATAAGCATTCAATCACAATTTGTTGGTAGAATTATTGGAGTAGATACATTCATTAATATGAAGTGAATAAAAGAGGAGTGAAAGCCCTGGGGAGCACCTGTACTGATAGACATACTGTAGAATCAGACAGGTCGGGCCAGCTTTATAAGTTGTTTCCTTCCTGTCACGAAGATGGTAGTCCACTGACAGACACTGGGAAGAACAAGCTAGCTTAACTGGTAATTTTGGAACATTGAAATTAAAAACAGATCTGGAATCAACAAACAAGATCCTGATATAGGTATTAGATGAGTAAAGATGATTACAGATGTAAGTACCAGATGGCCACATGTTCAAGGGAATAGTTTACTCTGTAGTAAATTGTAAAGAATCAAGGAGATCAATGATGCTCAAATGATCAAAGGTTCTTCGTAACTACTCAACTGATCTATAATTATTAAGTCAATTAATCTCACCCTTCTTTGGGACAATGGTGGCAACTTCACAACAAATTGGGATCCTGTAATTCAAGATAGGTATTAAAAACCTTTGTAAAAGCAGGAGTCACCCATTTCTACACAGTGTTTGTGAATTCAGGTGATACACCACCACATCCAGCCACTTTAAGTTTCCAAACTGTTGAAGCATGCCCTGTTGTTTCACAAAAACTAAGGGTGGGATGGAGCGGTAGGATATAGGAAAATTATAAACAAAACAACAGAACAATATTATGGGAAGAGGACGCATCTGGTTTGCAAAATAAAAGTGTTTTAGATGTAAAACTGGAGCTTGGTGCAAAACACTGATAATTCATACAGAAAGCACCCTCACCTCCTGATTTACATAATGGGTAGTTTCCTAAAATAGTGCAGAGCTACGCATAAAAATACAAATTTAAAAGACTTTTTTTCCCATTAGGAAGTCTAGAAAAGGCAGAGGACATGCTACAGAAATATGAAATAAAAAGTAGCGAGTGTCTTTATTTAACCATTTTCAAGTCCCGACTCCAACCAAAGAGTTCACAAACAATGAGCATGATATTAAAGAGTAATCAACAGAGGAGCATAAGGTGACTGGCTGATTAGTCTCCCTCGTGTCATCACTGCCTTGCTGCCGCCTGGCAGCCTGTGACTGCACATTTGGAACGGGGTCAACCCAAAAATAGCTTTTAGAAAGGTGTTAAATCTTACAATACAAAGTACCAAAAAAGTGGAAGTGAATTGTGTTCAAATTCAGAGAGCAATATTTACAAAATAAAACCACAAGAGTCAGTCTATTTTCCCTGTTTCAAACATAGCCATTAACTATTGGTAGAATCAAAAAGAATGTGACCACAATCACTAGCAGTTAAAATAAAGTTGCTCTGTAGAGTTGCTGAGCCTTTGATAGAGTTTTGCAATGTCTTACCTTTATGAAGAGTAATGATGTTTGTAGCTGTGCAACAACTTAATGGACTCCAATTCCCTGCTGCCCCAAGGGTTTTGCCCTGATTAGATGTCTGCAACGGGTACAGGGGCTGCTGGGAACAAGAAGGGTTGGCAGAAACTTTAAAAGAGAGCCAGCTAAACAGAGAAGGAGCACCATTGTTTGTTTCTCATCACTGTTGCCATTTGCCTGTGTGGATATTACGTGGTTGTCCTGCGTTACTGTTGTATTGGATGCAAGTTTTGTCTTGTGCCCGTCTGCATCGTCTTCATCAGAGGGAGCGCTCCCATGCATCTCAACACAAAATGCTTCAGAAATGGTAGGACAAACTTTATAGTCACCTCTACAGTTCATGGGATCTGCCACCCCCCTTTTATTTGCATCTGTTACATGGGACTGATTCATGGACATTGTTGTAGGTGTTAATTGGGGGAAGGTTATATTTGATTTCCATTTAATATATTATTCATTCATTTATTCCAGTTGGCAGATTTGTGTCCCTGTCTGTGAGTGAGTGTGGGTTGGGGTGCATTCCTAGAATCTCCACCAAAAAATTAATAATAATAAATAAAGTACCATCCCATCAATGGCGTGAATCTGAGCGGCACAGGACCTCTATATGTTTTTATTTGTCTTAGAAGGAAATTTAACATTATAAATTCATCATAAATCGAGTCAGGACCCACAGCTAATGGATCAGTAAAGTATTCAAGCACAAAACAATGAGGTATCTTTTTGTCACTTTACTGCAATTTCTAAAACCTGACTTCTCCAACTGAGAAGTATTGCAAAGCTAAGGTTGCTTCTTCAGGGTCTTGAAAAGGTAGCTAATTATTTTGTCTAAAGGCAAAGCTGAATTGTTCCCTTACCACTCTATAGTTAATTCCAAATTAATCAATAAGGATCATAGCTAAAACTTAAAATGATGACTATGTAACACCCATTCTCAAAGTTATGTTTAGAGACAATTTTAGACTCCTTCTCCTTCAGTTCACATATAATGGCAAAATAGGGTGTGCACTGAAAATACAGGGACAAAAATGACTTGTGTAGATTGGGAAGCCTTTAGCTATGCAATACCCAAACTCTGCAACAATGCATCTAATGACATTAGACAAGCCTTATCATTTATATTAAGGTGAAGACTAATTATTTTAGCATTTTAAGATGGCATACTCTTGTTAGAGCATGATATTTCTCCTGTTAGAGCCCCAGCAGAAGGGCATTTAATTTTGCTCTAGTATATTTCTCATCACATAATTGTTGTAATTGTTGTTCACTTGCCAATGCTAAGTGTTTTCTGTATTCTTTCTTTTTTTGGTGTCTGTGGTGGCATTTTGGTCTGTCTTCAAGCCTTTTAGTGGAGATGTCATCACATATTATGGATCTATTTTCAGGCATCTTCTATCATAAGTACAGTAAGAGGTTTGTTAGAATGCAGCTGAACAAGAGAAACTGGAATTTGGACTTAGCAGTAATTAACCCCACCTCCTGTGCTATATGAATGGTCGCCCAACAGGAAGCAGCCTTTCATTGTAGACTGAGCTTTTGACATGGGCAGACCTCAGCTGTCTCTCCCAAAATCTATTCCAATGTTTGAGAAGCCAATCTCATGTCATATTTGATGCCAATCTCATGTCAGATGTGACACTTACCTTCATTTCAATAACTTTTTTTTCTTTTGTCAACCAGGACATTACAATGAGTATGTTTCTGAAACACCAGCTCTTCTTTTTTCTCACTTTACTTCATTCACAATATAAATGGAATAATGCACTAGGTTCATAAGTACTGTAGAAGTAGGAGAAGAGACATCAAAAAATACAAACCACAATGTTGTAACCTAACCGATAATCCGTCCTGTCTTTTGTCAGTCCTAAACCAAAGATCAAAGTCAAAGCCAGGGAAATGGTCTAAAGCACTAACAATGAATAATAACAGCAATCACAGATCAAATTCTTGAAGGACATGGTTCTGACCTTTTATTCTATTGCAGCAATACGTCATCACCACACACCTCCAAGGGTTATTGTATAGCAATGCCATAGCAACTGATTCTTAAAATAGCAACATCAGAAAAAAACAAAGATGTCATCAGGAAAAGACATAAAAAAATATAACTATTAGGAAACAATTTTCAATCAAACTGTAACTAAAAGAAAAAAATTAAAATGAAGCCACATCACAACAGTTATCTGCAATAGCTATCAGCACATTCAGCATGAAAAGTCGTTGGAAGGCGAGTGAGTGAGTGAGTGTTGCTGACTATGCCAGTCAAAGTTGAATTGAATAAGATGGCTTGGTCAGTCTGTTATTACTACCATCACTGTCACGGGGAAGAGTGCTTGGAAAGTGCATGAGTGAGTCCTGCCGACTATGCCATTCAAAGAATAAGTTGAATTAAACTGAATAGGGTGGTTTGATCAGTGTGTTACGACCACCACACTCACTAAGATGAGTGAGTAGTGAGTGAGTAAGCAATTCTTGCTGATTATGCCATTCAAATTTTCTGAACATCCCCAAAGACAAGTTGCAAGAAAAGGGGATGTTAACCCTTACAACCACAACACTCATCAGCCATATTGCTGTCCCTCTATTGATGTGTTCAGTCCATTCACAGTCTTTGGTCAGAGAGGGAACACCAGCTCTTGAGACTGACACCCACAGAATTGGACAAATTCACTGGTGCAAAAAGAAGTTACTTATTTGCGCTCTGATAAATATGTGAAAAACTACATTTCAATAAAAATGTTATAAATTAAACACTGCACAGGCCACAATAGTGTCATCTTAACACTTCTTTCTAATGCAAATGATCTACATAGAAGCCTTCACGTTTCTCTTTCTTGGTGTCAGGATTAGAATACTCTTACATTGAAATAACCTGCACTGCTTTAGCTGTAGAGATTAACAGAAAAGTAAAGAACAAGAAAAAAAGGTTGGATTTTGCCTAAGCTTAAGATTCACTTCTCCCTGACTTTATGAAACACCAGCTTCTTGTCACAATGAAGTCTGAAATGCAATACATTGTAGACACATAACCCAGAACAGCATACTGTCAAATCCAGAGGACAAGCCATCCGAAACCTGTCTATAATTCAAAAAAGTGTAAAGGAGTACCTGGAATCTATGAATCCATCCATTTATTATTAGGACAAAACCTTACCTCAGTCCAGGGTTGTGAAGGCCAGGGTCTATTCTAGCAGTGGCAAGTGCAAGGCATGGACTAAAACTGGACACAACACTGATCCATTGCAGGATATGTTAATGCACAAACCCACAAAGGCACAATTAAGAACTGTCCTTGGGATATGGGAGGAAAAGACGTGTACCCTGTCTATGACCACACCATTCATGTTTGTTTGTTTTCAGTAGACTAGATTACTGTAATGCACTCCTCTCAGGACTACCCAAAAAAGACATAAATCATTTGCAACGAGTGCAGAATGCAGCTGCTAGAATCCTAACTGGGAAAAGAAAATCCGAACACATTTCTCCAGTTTTGATGTCACTACACTGGTTGCCTGTGTCTTTCAGGATTGACTTTAAAATACTGCTTATGGTTTATAAAGCCTTAAATAATCTCGCTCCATCTTATATATCGGAATGCCTGACGCGTTATATTCCAAATCGTAACCTTAGATCTTCAAATGAGTGTCTCCTTAGAATTCCAAAAGCTAAACTTAAAAGAAGTGGTGAGGCGGCCTTCTGCTGTTATGCACCCAAAATCTGGAATAGCCTGCCAATAGGAATTCGCCAGGCAAATACAGTAGAGCACTTTAAAACACTGCTGAAAACACATTACTTTAACATGGCCTTTTTATAACTTCACTTTAACTTAATACTGATACTCTGTATGTTCAATTCTTCATAATAACTATTCACAGTGGCTCCAAAATCCATACTGACCCCTACTCTCTCTTCTGTTTCTTTTTCCGGTTTCTTTGTGGTGGCGGCCACCACCACCTACTCAAAGCATCATGATGCACCAACATTGATGGACTGAAAGCCAGAAGTCTACGTGACCATCATCATCAGGTCCTTCCATGAAAACCATAAATACAAAGAGGACTGTTTGACTTATGTTAGGTAGATTGCCCAGAGGGGACTGGGTGGTCTCTTGGTCTGGAACCCCTACAGATTTTATTTTTTCTCCAGCCTTTGGAGTTTTTGTTTTTCTGTCCACCCTGGCCATCGGACCTTACTCTTATTCTATGTTAATTAATGTTGACTTATGTTTATCTTTTATTGTGTCTTCTATTTCTCTATTCATTTTGTAAAGCACTTTGAGCTACATTTTTTTGTATGAATATGTGCTATATAAATAAATGTTGATTGATTGATTGATTGATTCATAGTTTAAATACATCATAAATTCTCACCATCAAGCCAGCGCTGCACATCTTAGTTTATAGGTGAAGAAATCAGAATTGATAGCAGGGAGAATCAATACTGTCAATATTAACACCTTTTCCAAGATTCTATTCTTGTTTCAGGTCATCCCTATACACATTAACAAATCATTCTTTAAGAAATTAGAGTCAATTATAACCTCATTTATCTGGAATTTGAGATGTCCACACATTCAAAAGATGACTCTACAAAGGACTAAATCAGAAGGTGGCATGGCACTACCAAACTTTTAATTTTATCACTATGTGGCAAATTTGCAAGCTTATAAAGGCCTGGAATTTGACACAAATTGATGAATTTCCACCAGCATGGTCAGAAATGAAAATAAAATGATATAATATGACCTGCTTTGCGCACCAGTAAATACTTATTATCATCAATAAAACCAATATTCCAGTTGTCCACCAATCATTCAGTATGTGGAACCAATGCAGGATGCACAGTGAAGCTTTTATCTTTCGCTCCTGTACACGATAATCAGTCCTCTCAAACCTACACAGTATTTAATCTTAGAAACGTTCAGGATTAAGGCACTTACAGATTTATATTTACATAATGATTTTGCATTACACTTCAAATCCAACATCCAAGTAACACAAACACACTAGTTTGAAATTACAAATTTTACTAAAAGAAACTTTCTCAGTTTTCCAAACCTCCCACCTAATTCTATTGCAGAAGTAATTCTTCGTTCTTGAAGTCTCAGACAGCACAGTGAACAGTGGGAAAAGGATCTTTTAATTAACATCTCAGAAAAGGAGTAGAAGTCAGCCAGCATAGAATACACTCTAGCATTCAATCATTCAATCATCATTCAACTTAAAATCTTTCATCAATCACATCTATTTCATTTAAAATTTTCCAAAATGTATAAAGGACACGATTCAACCTGTGAATGTTGCAATCTAAATCCAGCCTTACTGGGCCACATGGTTTGGGTGTACCAAATGAACATAATTTTGGACAAAAATCTTTGAATGCGTATCAGACAGCATTGGTGTCACAATCACTCCTAACCCTTTAACTGCTGTGTTTGGTGTACTCCCGATGGGCTTAAAGTGGAGAAGGACAAAGTGAATGTAATCACCGATACCACACTACTAGCACGTAGACTTATCTTAATTAAATGGAAGAATCCCTACTCACCTTTTATAAGTCAGTGGGTAACTGATGTCCTATACTACTTGAAATTGGGAATAAAATCAAATTCTCGCTTGGAGGATCTATTCAAAACTTTTTTTAAAATATGGAAGTTGTGACACATGTGCATCAGAGAACCTCCTTGCAAACTCAGTTCAGGTATGTCTGCAGCTAATATTGCCATCTCCATATTTCTCCACATTGCTGAGAAGCCAACCAGTGAGGGAAACTAACCCTGCTCCTTCCAGTCCAGTAGTCATAAAAAACCCCGGAAGGAGGCATCATTTACTGGCTCAAGCAACCCACCAGGCAGAGCTCCACTTCCAAATTCAGCCCAACCACTTAGCACTTACCTACCTTTTTTCCCCACATAATAGAATGTTCCTGCCTTGCACCCTGTGTTGGCTGGGATTGGCTCCAGTACACCCCCGTGACCCTGTAGTTAGGATTTAGCGGGTTGGATAATGGATGGATGGATTGATAATGGAATGTATGCCAAAGACCATTTTCTGTTGTTTCGTTTCTCAAAGCTGCCTTTCCTGCACCTGGCCATAAAGGCTTAATTTATTAAATTTTAGACTAAGCATTCATATTGGAGGAAAAGAACATTTTTCCTTCTTTCAATGAAATGTGGTCAGGGGAGGCAGGTGAGGATCATGAAAAGTTAAAAAAAATTAATAATGATAAGATAAAATAAATGTGTCCACTGGTCTGTGCTATAAATTTATTTTCTTTATGTTTCCAATAATTTTGATCATTTCTATAGTCAAAATAGCTGAATTGGC
The DNA here is from genome assembly GCF_016835505.1 of Polypterus senegalus. Classification (NCBI taxonomy): domain Eukaryota; kingdom Metazoa; phylum Chordata; class Cladistia; order Polypteriformes; family Polypteridae; genus Polypterus; species Polypterus senegalus. The sequence goes on along the minus strand of NC_053158.1, from coordinate 176,654,633 downwards.
ACATTTCCTGTTCAAATACATGGGAGAAACGCAAGGTGCAGCAACAACGAACCTCACCTTACCTCAGACTGTGCTCTCCCCTCACACACACTGGGACGATGCATGCAATTGGCGCGTGTCTGTTGCTGTCTCTCTGTATGTCACCAATATAATGTTTGCAGACTCGTTTATTATCCACCCTGACTTTCCACAGTCTGGTTAATATCTTTATTGAATGTGTGTGACATATTTAGACTTGCTGATCAGACGTAAAACTGCAGTGAAAAGGCACAAAGTGAGGCAGACAGTACCGTGTTGCACTGAAGGGGACACATGTGACCCCAACAGGTGCTCGTTGCTAAGTGGCTCGGCGCCAATAAGTTACCGATTTTAGAAAGTCAGGTGCATTGCAGTGGTCCTTTTATTTTTATTTTTTCTTCTGACTGACAGCCAAAATGGAAGTATAAGATTTTTAAAACTAAAGGAAAATAAGGAGGACTTTAACAAGAAAGTGACTGAGATTTTCGTGGAGAAGGTTAAGCGCATGGATTTCATTTACAAATAAAGGTAAGACCATAAACAGCTTTCAATTTTATAAAAAAATATTATTAGACTAAGGAAAAACAGTCCAACATTTAAAAACAAAAATGCGACTATATGTAAAATATTATTTTGTTTTTCTTGTTATCCTTTCATTTAACAGTCTATTAAAATTGATTAAAGCATCAAAATTAAAAGCTTAAAAATATTTCAGTTAAGGTCAAAATTGAAATCCCTTTTTTTTTGTACACCACTCTATACTTTCATTTGTATTGAATGAGTATGAACTGTGGAATTGCAACGGCAAATTTAGAACACATGGAGGGTGCAGGGCAAATGCGCTCTCTTCGCCATCTCTCACCGTTATAAATGTAACATTCTTTCTTAACCAAATATGTACCTTACCAAAGCGTGTGGAAAGAATGCTGATGAGATATGAAACCTAACCAGTAGTCAAAGTGCATGCTGCCAACTGAATAGTGAATAAACTACTCTTTTGGGTTCATATATTTGTAACTCTGACTCTGAAGGAGTGAGTGCCTCTTCAGCCATGAACCTCACCGCACGTCACTGCCTCCTTTTATTTCAAATTGTTATTGCCCATGCTCTTGGCCTTCCTTTCTTTCTCCCAGGTAGGGGTTGAATTTTGTTTTGTTAGGTTTAGTCTTTTTTTTTTTTTGCTGCTTTTTTTTTTGACTTTCTGATTATTTTTTTTTTCTGGTTTTAGCATAAAGCCATCTGTTGTATAAGTTTGACTTGAAATAAAATGAACTAGTGAAAATTAAAAAGAAAGTACTACTTTCATTGTAGTTTCTACATTAAAGATGAATTTCTACTAAGAAATGAACTTTTTTGATTAATTAGACTTCTTTCCTGTTTCTTTTAGTCTTTTGCCAATTTCTTTTCTAGGTGGGTTGCAGTTTTATGATCAAGCAAAAAAAAAAAAGTAACACAGAGTAAATGTAGCGAGAGTTCCACAGAGGACCATTTTTAAAGTTTAATCTGCAACACTCTTCTATAAAATGACTCAGAAATAAAGTCATCACCCATAAACACCTCCTAACAAATCTTATGTGTTAGAAAATAACTCATTTTGCAAGGTTTTCTACTAGTGCCCGCTTGCATGAAGCATCTGCTCTAAACCAATTTAGCAGCAGACTGAAAACGGTATGGTGGGGTGTAAGATATAGTTAGTCCGGAATCGACTGCCCTCATAATCCGCTTAATGCACATTAGGAGCAAAGGAGAGGAACACCAGTCTGATGGAGCGAAGTTGGTCACTGAATTGAAAACAACAAATTTAACAAAAATGTTTCTGTATTTCTCTCATGTAGCAGCAACATGTTGACATTTATATTTCTGTCAAAGAGGTGGTGTGTATTGCCTGCTCATCTTTCCCTAGCTATTATAAACATTTATCAGAGGGCTAAAATCACAATCTTTCCTCTTTGACCCTGTAAAGTCTAAATTTAAATGATCTCAGTAAAAGTGGTTACATGGGCATTGGTCAGAGATGATGTGATTTGTGCGTTCTGGATAGTTTATTTACTCATAACTCATGAGTTTAAATGGCTGACATTGTCCTATTCCGTCTTGTTTTCAGTATATATAACCCAGACTCAAGTGAAAACATTCCTAAACCCACCCTTGTACCAAGCCTTGTTGCAAAATAGGTCTTTTCTCGCAATGTTCAACTGCAAAATTAATAAAAAGGAGGAAGCTGGAAAAAAAATGATGTAAGCTATACATTGCTAATGAGCGACAGTTTTTCAAATACAAAACAATCAGTGAAGAAATCAAAGCGTTTCCTTTATGGACAGGACATGGCTAGCTTCCAATGGAGTATCTGAGAAGAGACTTAGCAAAGCACATCTGCATACTGTACTTGGCACTGATAAGAGTGGGGTGTTTTGTCAAGGGATTTTATCTCGATTGTTTAATTATTGATTTAGCCATCAATATTCATTTGATAACAGACATGAATGTTTTGCTAAATTATAAACAAGAAAGGATAAAATCCATCCATCAAATTATTTAATGAACCTGCTTAATCCACAGCTAGTATTGCAAGGAATCAGTTCCAGTTCTGGCAGTCGTCTGGCCTAAGGCAAATACCAAGCCTGGACATTGTGCCAGTACACAACAATACTGTAAATATGGCAAGCATGTATATGGGAGGATAACTGGAGGCTACCCAGAGATAATTCACAATGGCAGCAGTTGGGGTAAGATCTGAACCCCAAGTCCTAGAGTTGAGAAAAAGCAGTACTCGCTACCATGCCATCCTTTTTTGAGCAAGCATTGCTTCATGAATATTTAAATGAATGTGACCACTGCATGAAAAACAATATAACTTTACTGAAATCTGTAAAACACGTTCTTAAATAACAGGAGACTTGACCTATAAAACAAACAACGAACAATTAGTGCACACCAGACCAAATTAAGAAAAAAGACTTTTTGAGGTGTGTACGTAGGAGGCAAGACAGCATCAGTGAGGGTCTTTGAGATATAGCACTAAGTAATGTTATTATACTCCTTAATCATGGTGTTGGTTGCATGTTTATTAGCACATGAAAGTAAGAATTTCATTATACTCTGTACACATGACCATATTGACCCAGTGCCATTCAAAAACTGTTGGGCAAACAGAAGCACAGACTTAAAATTGTCACATGTATTCATTTGAGAACTCCCTGGTATCATAATAAACAGAAATGTATTAAAATACAGAACTTCATTCATTAATAGAAAATATAAATCTGCTTACCTAACGTACTCCTTACTAGTGATGAGCAAATCCCACCTTGTGTGCAGTAAAAATGCATAAAGGTTCGTGAATTTTGACAAACTTGGCAAAATGCATTCAGGTCAGAAATTCAACTAGTTTTGAGTGGATTATATTAGTGTGATGTTCTTTCAAATGTCCCACAGGGCCAGGGAAACATCTGCCAACGATGCTGGACTGATTATTGCGGCCAACTCCTGCACCGCTGTGGTCCACTGAGATGAAATTATGTCAGTATCAGGCAGCATTGCCACTTTCCAGGGCCGGCTCAGTTAAATACACTCTTTTACAGACAGAGGTCAGGGAAATGTTTAATCAACTGTAGTCACGCACAAGTCTCATATCACTCGGAAATAAAAACCTCTGTAAATGACTGATAGAGTGATGAAATGAGATGCTTGCTTCATGCATCGTACAGCTCCACCGCTCTACAGAGGGACAGCTCTTCGCTAACAGGAGTTGTAGGGGAGGAGGTGGAAGAGGAAAAGCTACATGCCGGCCACCTCACCTGGGTGTGAGTCTGTTCTCTGTTCTGCAGCTGAGGACCGGCTTCCACTGGGAGACTCAGAGCCTGAGATGTAAGGGATCCAGGTTATATACTCGGGGGGGCTGCCCCGTCCAACATTGGCTGCTACAGCTGTGTAATGCCACACTCACATCACAAAAAATGTTTTGACAAGTTTTGCAGATCAATAAAACTCCTTACTCCCATTTGTATGCCCCTGTTACCTGAAACATGATTATCTCATAATATTACAGTTCTTCATTTAACTGCTTAAACAACTATTGTTGTTTTCTTAATGGATGCATCCTTTGTATTTTTGGTAACTTAAAGACTTTCTATAGACTGAGAAACATGCAACACATCATACCGATATCTCATCCAGATATTGTTTCAGTTCGTCAAGTTTTCTGTTTCAGCTACTTATGACACTTGACAAGTCTCCTTAGGCACAAGGCAGCACTCAATCCTGGATGAGATGCTAATTGGTTCACAGTGCACACTGTCAAAACAAAAGAAGAAAAAGAAGATTAAAAACATGGAGAAACATATAACATTCAACTCAGATCAAATCACTTCTCATTCATAAGCTCAGAGTTACAAATACGAGAATGTTAAATAATATTCAATTAAACACAAAAGCCTATAAATTTAAACAGAATTGTATATGTATACACAAATTTATAAGTTGGATATTTACTGTTTAAACATACAAACTTTTAATAAAGTTAAGCTCCTAACTATGAAAACATAAGTAAATAATAAAGTAAGCTACACATTACGATTCAGGGTGACATGCTGGAGTGGTGATGAGCTCTAATGTTGTGTAGATCCAAGATCATGGGTTTGAAGGTTGTCACACGTGTAGAGTCTGTACATTCTTTGTGTGTCTGTGTGAGGTTTTCCTTCAGCTACTCCTTCCTTCCATCCTGACACATCCCAGAAATGTATTTAAGATTAAATGCCAATTCTAAATTAGCCTTTCATGAGTAGGCCTTGTGGTGCACTGGCATCCCATTCAAGATTAGTTCCTCCATTTTAACTGATGCTCCTGGCACTTCTTCTAGCTCTTCCGAGAGAATCCCAAGGCGTTCCCAGGCCAGCCGGGAGACATAGTCCCTCTAGTGTGTCCTGGGTCTTCCCGGGGCCTCCTGCGGTTGGGCGTGCCTGGAACATCTCACCAGGGAGGCATCCAGGAGGCATCCTGATCAGATGCCGAGGCACCTCATCTGACTCCTCTCTATGCGAAATGTATCAAAATCAAAATGCATTAATAAAATAATAGATCATTTAAGTATTGTCCTTTATATATGACCAACCTAAAGCATCACTGGTGCAGCCAATTAGCTACAGGAGTCCCATAATTAGTTCAAGGAGATCACCTTCCTGTAGTCAAGGGGTTTTTCAATTTATTGCAGTACAAAAGCACCTGAATCTGGAAGCGCCAATTTGTGGTAAGTCACTTTGGTGGCCTAACCTACATAAAGAAGACAAAGAACACTAGAAGCAACTCTGTAAAAGGGGATTAAAACGCACAAGTCTGGGGATGGAGACAAATAAATATGCAAGTCACTGAATACACCTTGCAGTTCAATTAAATCAACAATTAAGAAATGGAAAAGAGTATGGCAGAACTGTAAATCAGCCTAGAGCAGGACATCCACAAAAATGAGTGGTCATGTAAGAAGAAGACAAGCGACCTATGAGAATGCTGAAAGACTGACAGGCTACAGTAGATGGGATTGGACAAACCTGCAGACAACAACTGTTGTCTGGGTGTTTATGAGAGAGTGGCAAAGAGAAAACCGCCATTAAAAATGCACTTGATGTCTTGGTCAGAGTTTGCCAGAAATCTCATTGGTGGCTCTGAAGTCAGTTAAAACAAGGTTCTATAATCTGATTGGACCGAAATTGAACTTTTGGCTGTCAGACTAAATAGCACTTTATCAGAAACACGCCATCTCCACTGTGAAGCATGATGGTGGTAGCATCATGCTGTGGAGATGTTTCTCTGCAGCTGGCCCTGTAAGACCTGTGAGGGTAGAATTAATCCTGGAAACATGCACCATGGGAGATTTATTTCCCAGCAATACAAGACTCAAGAATAAAACCAATGCTACATAAGAATGCCTTAAAACACCAAGGTTAATGTCCTGGGGTAGCCAAGTCAGAGTCCAAAACTCAAACCAAGTGAGAATTTCTGGCTGGACTTGAAAAAGGCTGTTCACTTGAGATGACAATGCAGCCTGACAGAACTTGAGCCATTTTGCAAGTAAGAATGGGAAACATTGCAGTGTCCAAATGTGATTTGAAGGGTAAGATGCTTATTCAATCCATTATTTTGTGTTTTATATTTGTAAGTAAATTACTTTGCAGAGATCTGTTTTTAGTTTTACATTAAAAGTATTTTTTCTTTCAATTAGTGTCAAAAGCCATTATTAAATCCACTTTGATTCAATGTACTGTAGTATAACAATAAAATGTAAAAACGTGACATTTACTTTTTATAAGCATTGTATTTTCTAGGACTTTAATTGAGAACTAGTCATCCTCAAATAACTGATCATAGGAAATGTGCACCAGTGCTACAGTTTTAAAATATCAAATCTTTTTCCAAATACATTTTAAGCAGTCACACAGAAAAATACCCTATACAGGACTTATTTGCCATACAACTTTTTAACAAAAAAATGCTGTTCTCAAGTATCACAAGTATAGAAGGTGTCTTAGTAAGTATTATGGGTAAATGTCAGTGATGCCATCAGAGAACAATAATGAAAGGAAAGCATTACATTATAATAAATGTTTCTGGATTTTGTGAAGTTGTTTCTGAGTGATTTTTGCTTTTGCTTTTGCTTTAACTTTTGAGTAAACACAACTAAAGAAAAACTAAATCTTCAAGCTCACATTCCTTATATGTAAACTCATCTGTAAAACTGGCCAGTGAACTTCAAAGTTCACAACAAGCAATTACATTTTTGGGGTCACGGCAAAGGGTCAACTGAACTCCAAGATAAAAGACTAGATAATGCCACATTTCTTGAATGACACAAGGAGTCTGAGAGGAAGGGCCAGTGCGCCATGAGGCTGGTCAGCTCCCTTCTCCTCCTGCATCCTTCCTGGCATACTGTGCGCTAATTTCCTTCTCCTGTCCCCAACTCTGACTTTACGGCACTTCTTTGACAACATGATAAAAGGGGTCTCACTGCCAATCATTCCCCACCCTGTGCACTAGTTAAGCTGTGCTAACATAGGCTTCAATATAATCAGGATTATTAATTGCTATTATTGCTACTGAAACTTCAGATGAACTATCATGTTGTTTCTTCTTTTTGTTTTATTAAACACTTTTACTCACTTTATTATGTATTCTTAGAGCAACATATTCTGACTGTCCTGTAATTATTAGGTCATCAGATTTTTTTGGTACCCTGTATATTTTAAGTAAGGTTCACTTTGTTAGTAGGCCTACTGTATATATTGGTAAAACATCCACAATGGAGTATACACAAAGTAAAACACATCCTTCTCCATTTTCGAGACTGTGCACATTTTTAATCTGTTCAAATAAAAGCCCACTGCTATAACCAATAACACAAGGATCTCACTGGTTACTGACAAGATAGTCTGGCACGGCCAGACCTGATTCTTGAATGAGAACAGACGTCTGAGGACAACTCACTATAAAGTTTGTCATGAGGAGGAGCGAAATCCGACACTGAGAAGGCTCCGCCCACAGGGTTTCGTCCAAAAATCCTGCTACTAATTTCTTCCAGTGGTGCACTCTAAATGTTCAGGGTTGCAATGTTCCATTTCTACTCAAGCATTAGACCAGGGTGTCAAACTCCGGGTCTGGAGGGCCACAGTGGCTGCAGGTTTTCATTCTATCCCTTTTCCTAATCAGTGACTAGTTTTCACTGCTAATTAACTTATTTTCCTTTCATTTTAAAACCTTCTTTTAAGGATTCAGTCCTCTGAATTTATTCCTTTCTTCATTAAATGACAGCCAAACAGAAGCGAGATGTGAAACGAGCCAACAGATGACCAGCTAAATTGGGATTTCTCCGAAACAAAAAGAAAGTGAACAAAAGACAGGAAACAATATACGGATGGCTGCCCCAAACCTTTTTGTGGCTTTTGTCAAGTTTGTGATATTCTATGCAAACATTGTTCGTGTTAGTTCGCACATATTATAATATAAAAGAAAAGAACATTTCTTATAATCACAAACTCAAGTGAAATCTGACATTTGTTCCTTGTACATGACAAAAATTCACATCTGCACTTTTCCTTGATCCACTACATACCTCCACTCACTCATTATTCTAGGAGGCCTGATCAAAAGGGCTTCCCAATGCCTTCCTTTCTGCCGAAACCTTTACCACATTCTTCCTGTTCAGAGATCCTCTGACATACCCCATTCCCTTCTGCACATCACTACTGGAATCAAATTGCCATCTATAAGCTTCCCTGCTCAGTCAGTCTGCTCAGCAGGTCCACTACCGAAATGAAAGAAAGAAGAAACCGATATCAAAAACACACACACTCTTCTATTGTACCTACTCTGGGACACAGGACAAAACATAGGAAGCAGAGGGTTATGGTGAGAGGAACCTTATTAGAATTGGGTCATTTTAAGAGTGGTGTCCCTCAGGGGGTCAGTGCTAAGGCAATTGCTATTTTAAATATATATATATAAATTATCTGGATAGGAATACAAATATGATACCAAGCTAGACATCTTGTCATATAATCTAGAATCTGTTGAATCGTTACAGAGGGACTTGGACAGATTTGTGTCAGATTAAATTTATTGTTAGTAAATGTAAAGTATTACACATAGATTTCAATACACAATGGGAGGTCTGAAAACTGAAAGTACAGCTTATGAGAAGGATTTGTAAATCGCAGTGGAGTCATCCCTGTTAACTTCTAGACAGTGTGCAAAAGCCATTAAGAATGCTAACCGAATGTGAGGTTATATACAGTAGCATGATGTGTAGAGTAAAAGTCCAAGGAGGTTATGCTCGAGCTTTATAACATATTGGTGAGATCTCAACTGGAGAAAGGTGTGCAGTTTTGGTCTCCAAGCTTCAAAAAAGACACAACAGCACTAGAAAAAGTCCAGTAAAGTGTGACTATGCTGATTGAACTACTGCAGGCCATGAGCTCTGATGAAAGGTTAAAGGAGTAAGTAGAACCTTTTAGTTTAAGAAATTGTGAAGTGATATGACTGAAGTGTTTAAAATTCTGAAAGAAATCAGTACAGTCAGTCTGGGATGTTACTTTAAAATGAGTTCAACAAGAACATAGGGACAAAGTTGGACACTTGTTAAAGGTAAATTTCACACAAATGTTAGGAAGTTTTGCTTCACACAAAGACCCATAGACACAATAAATAAGTTACCATGTAGTGTAGTGAAGAGTAGAAATGTGGGGACTTTTAAAACTCCAGATGTTGTCTGGAAGGAATAAAATGGATAGGACTGGCACGCTTTGTAGGGCCGATTGGCCTGTTCTTGTCAAAACTTTCTAATGTTCCAATGTTGCAAGAATATGATGCTAGAAGATTATCTTGTTCAGCAATGAGTGTGTCCTGCAATGGGTGTATGACCTATCTAGTGGTGCTTGCACCCAGTGCTGCCATTATAGATGCCTGCCTATAGTGGGCTCAGAAATGAGTAGATATAAGTTTCCAGAAGAAGAGCTATGTAACTGGCCATCTGTCCAGCCATAACTTACAGAGAAATACAGTAAAAGAAAATACATATCTAGTTATACTTTCTAATTTCTAGGTAAATGTGCTTTTACAGCAAGTTGCATTTATGTACAACAATGATGATGGGTGCTCTGCTACAATACTTGCCTTCTTCTTGTCCCTCTGCTTTCTTCTGGAGCTTTCACTTTAGTTAATTGTGGGATTACTAGAAAAAGTAGACATGGCCTGCTGGCTGGAAATGGTGTATGTCAGGTTCTCGCTCTTTCGTCTTTGATATACTCCTTTCATGGTGTGATCTTATGGTACGTAAAGGTTGTGAAAAGGCAAAGATTGTAGAAGAATAAAAAAGGGGGACTTGAGATGGGTAGCATGCCAAAAGTAAAATGCAAACCTTATGAAAAGAGAAAGCCGTAGGAAAACAAGATGAAAGAAACCTAAAGAGATAAATACAAGTAAGGTAGTGAAAGTCACTCTGACATGATATATTACTCCTGTTGTTTGTTTCAGCAGGAGCTACAATATAATTAATAGAGCAATTTCAAATGCAGACCACTGGGAAAAAAGGTTTGGATATCTCTTTAGATTGAACTGGCAGCTGATGTGTCTCACAAAGCTAAACAAAGCAGGTACATTTAAAATTTCAATGGAAGGTTATTACATGCAAAGAATCCACTACAGGCAGAAGAATGCTTTGCATTTAGCACCACTGAAGAGATCTATTCAGAATGGTAACTTAAAAACACATGATGAGGGAGTCTGGGTGTGCTAATTGCTCCTGTGGTTTTTAGAGTTCTCTATAGACATGGTGCGGCTGTAAAAGCACACAATCACATACAAGATGATCAACAACAGTGATACAGAACTGCAAATCATAATCCTTTGCTGCAGTGTGAAAAACATAATTCTTACATAGAATAACAATAAAACTTGGTGCCGTCCAGATTATCATTATTCTCCTGACAAAAAGCAACTGGATTATTTCTGTAAAATACAAAAAAATGTTCATCAAACTCATCTTGATATTTTTTACAGCACAGGTATTATTGGAAATATTATTTTTGGTCCCATCTTTGATGACCATCTTAAAGTCACATCCCACGACTAAATCAAAGTCATTTCAATTTTTTAAACAAATCTTTCAGTCCCACCTTACAGTCCGCTGCACATGCTCCCGACAATAAGCAGCCATCTTTGTTCTGTTCATCAAAACTAGAGATAGTGTTCTTTAAAACTGCAGCAAAAATGTCTTGTTTGTCCTTAGCAGACAACTTCTTAGTCAACAGATGAGCTTCAACTTTTCCAGAGGATGCCAGCTATTTAATTCTTTGGTCCAGTTCTTTGTTTTCAGAAATCCATCTAACCAAGTGACAGGGCAGATCCAAGCAACTATAAGCCAGTAAGCTTAACATGCATCACAGGAAAATTAATGCAAGGAATTATTAACGATAAGATTGAGCAACACTTGGCAAGAACAGGGGTTTTTCGGAACAGTCAGCACTGAGTTCAGAAGAGGGAGGTTGTGTTTTACTAACATGCTGGAATTCTATGAGGAGGCAACAAAAGGAAATGATCAAAGTGGAGCATATGATATTATTTATCTTGACTTTTAGAAAGCATTTGATAAGGTGCCACATGAGAGGTTGGGCATCAAACTGAAAGAAGTGGGATTTCAGGGTGATGTTTTTAGATGGGTGCAGAATTGGCTCAGACACAGGAAGCAGAGGGTGATGGTGTGAGGAACCTTTTCAGAATTGACAGATGTTAAGAGTGGTGTTCCACAGGGGTCAGTGCTAGGGCTTCTGCTATTTTTAATAAATACTGTATAAATGATTTAGATAGGAATATAAATGACAAGCTGGTTAAGTTTGCAGATGATACCAAGATAGGTGGATTAGCAGATAATTTGGAATCTGCTATATCATTACAGAAGGACTTGGGTAGCATACAGGCTTGGGCAGATTTGTGGCAGATGAAATTTAATGTCAGTAAATGTAAAGTATTACACATAGGGAGTAAAATATTATGTTTGAATACACAATGGGAGGTCTTAAAATAGAGAGTTCACCTTATGAGAAGGTATTAGGAGTCGTAGTGGACTCTAAGCTATCAGCTTCCCGACAGTGTTCAGAAGCCATTAAGAAGGTAAACAGAATGTCAGGTTATATAGCACGATGTGTGGAGTACAAGTCCAAGGAGGTTATGCTCAACCTTTATAATGCACTGGTGAGGCCACATCTTGAGTCCTGTGTGAAATTTTGGTCTTCAGGCTACAAAAAGGACATAGCAGCACTAGAGAAGGTCCAGATCAGAGCAACTAGGCTGATTCCAGGGTAACAGGAGATGAATTTTGAGGTAAGACTAAAAGAGCTGAGCCTTTCCAGTTTAAGCAAAGGAAGATTAAGAGGTGACATGATTGAAGTGTTTAAAATTATGAAGGAAATTAGTACAGTGGATTGAGACTTGTATTTTAAAATGAGCTCATCAAGAACACGGGGACACAGTTGGAAACTTGTTAAGGGTAAATTTCGCACAAACATCAGGAAGTTTTTCTTTACCCAAAGAATGATACACACTTGGAATAAGCTACCAAGTAGTGTGGTAGACAGTAAGATGTTAGGGACTTTTAAAACTCGACTTGATGTTTTTTTGCAAGAAATAAGTGGACAGGACTGGTGATCTTAATCGGGCTGAATGGCCTGTTCTCGTCTAGATCGTTCTAAAGTTCTAATAAAGAGTACTCTTGACAATATGAACTAATAATTTGCATTTGTAAAAGAAAATATTAAATGGAAACAAAATTGATCCATTTTGTAACCTAATTATCAAATTCAGGCTAACAGGAAAGTAACAAGGAAAATATCAACAAAGTTAACCATCATTTATGGTGTGCAAAAAGCTGATCATACAAATACAGATTTCAAATAATGTTATATAAGCAAAATGTTATAAAGCATTATGAAGCTGCAGCATTCAGGACTATTGCTGAAAGTTTTTAAAAGAAAAATGATTAAATGGGATGAACATGATTGGCTATCAAAAATATATTCCTGGCCATATATATGTGGCTGTCACACCCCCTCCCGAAGTGCCCAGCTTTTGTTTTTCTCATTTTTGTGTCTAATGTAGGAAAGAGGAGAGGGATCTTGGCACAGGTTGGATGCAGAAAGAAGATGGCATTCTGTCAAATAGCAGAATGTGGATGAGGTTAGAATGTGCCAGCGGTTAGAGAACTAATGCCATTTTGAAAAAGGCAGGAGGAAAGATGGAGTTTTGCCAGAAGGAGGACAGAATTTTGCCAGAGAGAGGAGGATATCCAAAAATGGACATACCGTACATGAGAGTTTCATTCCTTTACCAGCCCACCAATATAACACAAACCCATGGACATATGTAAATAATAGTTGGAAATTGCATTAGGCCCTTTTGCACATAAAGTCAAATAGTATTCAAAAAGAAAATGTGTGGTCTTATAATGTGTTGTACCATTGCTGGACATGCACACTTATTTTAATTTAAGGAAAACCCCATCTGCGGTATGTGCCAGCCACATTGTGTCTCTGCCGCTCAAGTTGTGAAGAGGGTGGCTGAATGAACCCCAAGGAGACACGATTGCTCTTCCGACACCCCCTCTTAAACGGTGATACAATAGGAAACACATATAGTTTTTTTTTTTTTTCCTCATCTTTGCTTGATCAGCTGCTGCTGCCATGATCTGCAGCTTGCACAGCTCACTTCTGTCATTAAAACCTATGTCCATATATTCACTCTCTTTTCGCTTTTACCTTTTCATCAATATCGCATTGAATTTTGATTCCGTGTTTGGAATTACATTGTGACAATGCAACATATAACTGCCCATGAGTGAATATCGTTTCTTTTTCTGTACAAGAAATGTGCCTGACATAACCACACAAGACTTTTCCAAATCTCTTTGCATAAGGTCTTGTCTCACAGGGCTTCCGGCCCCAGACATGGTTACATCGCTTGGCACGAAGCCTCGTCTCGCAGGACATGAAAGTGTCTCTGAGACAATCACGTCTCGCCTCCTTTCAAATTTTTTTTTTTAAAATAGAGAGATAAGACTGCAATACAATCTACCTAATCTATGATTGGTAAATTTGTTTGGCTATGTGCATGTTATTTACACCATTACTTGTGCGTAACATTCAAGTAGCTGACACATAACAAGATAGAGTTGGACAAACAGGTGTGAAATGGAGAGGTTGAGAGCTGATAATTCAGAGGATATATTAGTTCCCTATAATTTTCAAAGAGTGTCTTTTTGTGTAAACCAGTACAAAGGAAGCTGAGGTTGAAAGAACACTTGTGCAGAAATCTGAGGTAAGAAGTGTGAAAGAAAATTGAACTGCTTGCAAGCTACTAAGGGTAAAAAGCTTAGGATGCAGTAAACTGACCTAGGAAAACTTCTTTATTTAGCATGTGTCTGTTAGACACAGGAAAGATAACTTTTCCTTCTTTGGGACCCCTCTTGAAACGCACACAAAAAAGAAATGGTTGCCTGATTTGCATAATATAAGATTAAATGCTTAGATGCTGTTTTATAAGTAAGGGGGAGAGAAGAAAATGAATATTAAAAGCCAATTGAAACAGGGGAACTTTGCTCTTCTGCCTTGCAAATTGGAATTCATGTACTCATCTCTGACTGAATAAAGATTGATTGATTGAACTATTCCTGTCTTCCTTGTGGGTTACTTCCACAGAAGCCATCACTGCTAAGAAGACAAGCAGTCTTGAGATAGCTGTGTATTTGGCGCTTTTGATGAGAACAGAGATTCATTTGATGTTGTATTAGAACGAACATGGTATGACCTCTTATATTTCGATTACTGTTTTACTGTATCCTTTGGTGGCAGAATTGGCACTCCAGCCACCATGAAAAAACCTCACACTGTTCCATTCCATCTGAACTAGTGTGGTGCTGAGGTATCACCTGTTGCATGGCTGCACTTGGGTCCTAATCTGGGATCCTAAATTGGTTTGTCATGTGGTGGGTGCAGCAATGCATTGTATCAGTGTGTGTTCCTAATCTCCCTCTCCTCTGCAGCATTACAATATTGCAGTGGACCTGACAATGTGGACAAATTTATGGAAGCATTCTGGTTGGTAAAGTGATTTCTGAATTTGCATCATGACCTATCATCCAAGAAACATTTCCATTTAATGTTGAGAAAAGAGTAATCTAGAAGGCAAAGTTAGATAGAGGAATTCACCTGGGTTTTTTATATTTCTGGTATTTAACATTTTAAATAGTTTATAAATGCTGCCTCAAAGAAGTTTTCAGAAATACCACAGATTCATCATCCAGTGTTTTTTGTAATCCTCCATTTTTTTCCAGTTTTCATGGCATCATGGGGGCATTATTCTGCAAAGTGGTGGGTAATCACACATCTAATTGGCCAGTTTCCTTTATAAATAATAGACCAGATAGCATACAAATCTGTCAATGTTTCTGTAATATCAAAACTTCCATCATATAAATATTTTTTATCATGCTTGCTACTAGCTACAGCATTTGCTTGTTTTGTTTTTGTTTTCCAGTATTCTAATTTTCTTTTTGACATTTCTAAGCATCTTTCTTTCCGTTATTTTTGACTCACTTGTTTTCTAGCCATGAGGTCTTTTTGTGCTTATTAGAAGCTAGTTTGTGTTGGCAGATACTCGTGAAGGTGAATGGGGACTGAAGAAAATTGTTACAGGCCTAATCTTAATGTCTCTTCTTATAGGATAGGATTGGGTGCTACTTGGGTTTTTGTACCACATACTGTTTTCCTAATGTAGTCTCCATGACACTCTTCTCACTAAGTAACATTAAAACATTAGAAAGATTTGGATGAGATTAAAGGATCTTTTAAGGGATTAAGGCATAACCACAGTAGCACATTCAGTGTTTCCAGGAAAATGCATTAAGTTTTTATTTTGAAGTAGCTGAGTCATGACAATAATTCAATAGAAAACAAATCGCTGAATGTCAGTCCCAGTACATAGTACATATTGTACAGTAGATGAGCTTTGGTTTGTGTACTGGAAAGAGCAGGAAGAGAAGTGTTACAATATCTCTAAAGGAAAAGTCACAGCAAAGCCAAGCAATACCTGCCAGTTCAGAAGAGCTTTTGCTTGAATCTCTACATATACATACATGGCTTTTACTTTCTCACCTTGACAATGACTAACATTCCCACTTTCAAAAAAAGTCTTAAATGTCTGCGTTGTGAACATAATGTTTGAGTCCATATGAAGGTCATAGGATGCCCTGTTTTAATAAACACTTTTTGCTGCATTCACTTGTTCAGACCATATCTGAAATGCATTATATACTTAAAAACATAATACTGTGTTGGGACAGCCATAGCTCTATTAAGCTGGATAGCAACTGTATTTTGGTAAATCCACAATGCTTGTTCATAAAGCAATTTTCATTTTTATTTACTTTCTGAAACATGGAACTGAAAAAGCAGCATGCATTTTTAAACCACAATACAGCTCTTGGAGTTTTGAAAATTTAATACTTGTTGTTCTTTATTATGTACATTCTAATGAAATTTTAAAGTAGATAAGTAAATAAATACTATGGTATATTTTTTTCTTTTGTGGTAGCTTGGGCAGTACAATAAAATTATTATGAAACTGCTGAATAAACAGTCTTTACTTCAACAGACCCATAGCTGATAAAGTTTCAAACATAATGTGACAGGCAGAATACAGCATGTGTCACATGGGAGGGTGGGTTGAGGGGTGCTGATCCTGTAAAGGAAAAGAAAAAAGTGCTGAAACTAGAACATATGACAACGACAGTTAACCATTCAGTCCAACAAGCCGGTTTGTTTAGCTAATAGCTATGTTGTCTCTGTTAAGCTAGGACATCCAGACTTTGTGTACAAGTGCATTTTGAATTAGAAAATGAGATAATATATGACATTTAACTTTGTGCTTTGTTCTGTTTACATATAAGAATTTCATACATTCATATATACATTCATATTTCTTATACCTAGGACTTTTAATATGTTTAACTACTTTGGGACTTTACATAATTTAGAGGTGTATTCCTGAAGTATACCATTTATCTAAAGCTGATTGGTTAAAATGATAGTACTGTATACACTCGCATTTAAGTCCTCCCGCGGATATATGGCTTGATTTTGCCATATAATTTCCGGCATTTTATAATGTTGGTCATATAAGTCGAATGCGGAAAACGTACGCTATTGATCCAAGAGTTTATAATATGCTAACACCCACCTGAGAGGGTAACCACGGAGCACGCTGCCTTTTTTTTCTATGTATTATGCCTATGTGACCACACGGTAATACCCAAACTATTCCGAAGTGACGTTTGCACTGTTTTGTGTTTTTTGTATCTCACATCCTCATACACCTTTATCAGAAGAGCATCCCTTATCTACGATGGAGCGTTTGATCAGAAGAAAATATGAAGCTGGTTTTAAATTAAAAGTCGTTGAAGTGCCAAAAGAAATTGGTAAATGTGCTACTGTAACAAAATTCGATGTGTCTGAGAAAATGGTGGCAAATTGTATTATTGAATGGGCGTATAAGTCGGGGTCTGATTTTATGATCACATGTATATTCAAATGTGTTATGTAAATGAACCTCACTGATTAAAAGAAGATTTTCTGTTAGCCTTCAGTCTGTTATGATGCTTTGAAGAAGGTACGTGGGGGCTCCACCTATAGTTGCAAAAAATTACGACCATATTGAAATTTCTCATATAACAGTGGCTCAAGATTCTTCCTTATTTAATATAGTCTGCAATAAACCACACACTGTCTCCCGGCAGGCAAACTGTGCAATACACAAAATGACAAGAGTTTGAACTAAGGGGGCACATGCTTTAAAAAATACCACACGGAAGCCCATTGTTCTCTTTTGCACCACTTTACTTTAAAGGCTGGAACAGAGCACACACATATATTTGCTTTGTTTAAGGTTGTTTTCTTGCAATAAAAGTTAATCAGATGCTGCCAGCAAACAAAGAATGAGTTAACTCAACTTGGAATATACAGGGCCCATAAAAAGTATTCACTCTCTTGGAAGATTTCACAATTCCACAATTTCACAATTTTGAATCACAGTGGATTTAATTCACCTTTTTTGACACTGATCAACAGAAAAAGTGAAAACAAAACTCAGCAAAGAGTTCTAAACTGAAACCCAGAATAGCTGACCACATGAGCATTCACCTCCTTTAAGTCAGTATTTATTGGATGTACCTTTGGCGGCCATAATGGCTTTGAGTCTGTGTGCACAGGTTTCTAGAAATTTTGTACTGGACACTGCCATTTTTTTCCATTCTTCTTTAAAATTTGCACATGCAGGGGGATTGTGAATGAACAGTCTTTTTCAAGTCCAACCACAAATTCTCAAATGGAATTAGGTCTACACCCGTATTCATCAAGTCTCACAGAGTAGGAAAGTCGTGCTAACTGGCTCCAAAGTCTCAGTGATACAAATTTGGTTCTGCTCTTACTCTTTATCAATTTTCTTAATTTGGGAAATTACTCCTAACTTCACCAGGATTTAGGAGAACTCATGAGATGTCCTAACTCACTAGGAGCTTCTGGATGATGGTGTTTAAGCAAAGAACGGCATGCACATCCCAGGAAAGACTGAATGTTTTGTAAACGCTGGACAACAATGATCTTGTAAAAAGATGTGGGACAGATCTATGAGTTTTTTCATAGGCTCTGGTGATTCTAGTGTTAACAGTAAAAATACTGTAAATGGTAAAAGTAAAATGCCTTTTCTGAAAAAGACAGAAGAGGCGTGGTAGTCGTGGCAATTAGCAGCTCCTGGGAACAATTATGGATGTGAACCGCTTCTCACCTGTGCACTTAGGTGAGAAACACCCACATCACGAACTCCTCAGGAATCGCTTCGGCCACACACCACCATGCCCCCTCGCTAAGCTACGAGTGCGGTGATTATTTATTACAGGAAAACTGGCCTTTTTGACGGGAGCTATGGAACCTCTAGTTGGGTGAGAGGAGGTTATAGTTTTGAGGGAGAGTCCCTCTGTGTGATGCACTGAGAACAAGTACAGTACAGGGAGAGACTGAACACGTGCGGAAATCATCGGCACGTACAAACTGGAAGGGAAACTGGCTTGTTCGTCAACCAAGTATGTGGTCGTGAAAAGATGCAAAAGTTTGGTAAACTTTTTGGTCATAACCCGATTTGTATATGTTCAGAGACGTTCGTGAACCGAAGTTCCACTGTATATTGTATTTTATGTTCTACTGAAAATTACCTGTATATCTTAAACAATACAATTGTATTGTTTAAAATTACAATAGTTAGTTTAAAAAACTACTTTTTACAGCCAAGTTCTATAAAATCAATATTTTTCTACCTTCAAAATATACTTTGATGGTTTAATGAATTGGCACATTTATTACAGTGCATGGCTTTCAGGTTATGGTTAAACATTCACTTATATTGTAATGTGTTGTAAAGAAAAAACAGTTATTTACTATAAAGTTATACAGTAGACCTAAAAATACAGTAAAGTTGTAGCAACCACAGCCGCCAGTTTTTTACCGTAAATTTAATAATCCTTTTTACAGTGTACCTTATTATGGTGCTGAGGTGACACCCATTGCAAGGCTGCACTAGGATCTCAGTCTGGGTGGTTTGCAATGTGGTGGGTACGGCAATGAGGTTTAATCAGCACATGCTTCCAACATCCTCCTCCGCCTTATTATGTTTTCCTTAATCTTCTTTGTCTTCTTCTACTACTAGTTTAAATATTATTTTTATTATTAACCTAGCCTAAGCATTAGAATGAGAAAAATACATAGTGTCATTATGAGTTCCAGTTTGCAGCTTGGGGTATCATGAAGTTGTGAAGTCATTCACTCCCAAATGGGAATTCTCACTCCTAGCTGGGAGTAAATGTAGAATGCTTCAAATAATACTTAATGTCCTACTTTAAGGTACGACAGATCCTAGTGTGACTTTTAGTGCAATTCCTAGGAGTAATTCTGAGATGCTTGATAAATATGGGCCATGGACTTTGACTCAGCCACTCCAGGATTTTAACATTGTTGTTTTAAAGCCATTCCTTTTTTAACTTTGTCTTTATGTTTGCGGTCATTGTCTTGTTGAAAAACAAGTCTCACCAGGTAAAGGTTTTTTTTACATAAGGTGTTCTTTTACGATTTCCCTGGATTTAGTTTCATTCATTAAAAGTGTTCATATTTCCACACCCTCATTCTTCTCACAAACCCTCCAAGGCTGGCTGCAGAGAAACATCGAAACAGCAAGATGTAACTACCTTCGTTCTTAATGTTGGGGCAAAAACATGGTGTTTGGTCTGATTACCAAGAATCTCAATTTTAGTTTCATCAGACCATAGAGCCTTCTCCTAGCTGACTTCAGAGTCTCTCATGTGCCTTCTGGCAAACACTAGCTGAGATGTCATGTGTGTGTTATTTTTTTTAATTATTTTTTTTTATCAGCATCACAAAATCCATATTATGCTGGGATCTTTTTATACACTGCTGTATAAAAACAAAATGTGAAACATCCAAGGGGGTGAAAACTTTTTATAGGTATCGAATATATAGTATGTCAATTTCTTTAATAATAATAATAATAATTCATTTTATTTATAAGGAACTTTACATTTGCAGTAAACCTCAAAGTGCTACATAAAAAAAAATAAACAAAGACACAACAAGATAAAAATAATGATAAAACAATAATTAGAGGCAATTTCTTTTAATATACCTTCCTAAATAAAAAAGTCTTTAGCTGTTTTTTAAAACAGCCCACAAACTGCTGTGTTCTCAGGTTCTCTGGTAGGGCATTCCAGAGTCGTGGAGCAGCAACTGCAAAGGCTTGGTCACCCATTTTATGAAGTTTGGTCATAGGGGGAGAAGGCCATAGTTATTTGCAAGACGAAGGTTTCTTGTAGTGGATTGTACAATAAGAAGTTCCTTAAGATATTGTGGAGCATTTCCATGGATACACTGGCAAGTGAGCAAGTGATTGGTGAAATGTGTTCATATTTCCACACCCTCATTAGGATCCTTTTGAAGGCTCTTGCTGAGGATCCCGATGAGGAGTGCATTACAATAGTCCAGCCTGGAGGAGACAAAGGCATGAACCACCTTTTCAGCATCACAAAGGGAAAGGCAGGGACAGAGTTTGGCTATGTTTCGAAGATGAAGGAATGCCATTTTACAGAGGTGATGGACATGTGTATCAAATGACAAATGAGAGTCTAATTTGACACCCATATTTGTAAGGTCATGGTATGGTCAGAAAATGAAATACAATTTACGGAGGAATCAAGTTGATGGGGAACCAATTAAAAGAGCTTCAGTTTTGGTGCTGCTCAGCTTGAGAAAGTTCTTGGACATCCAAGTCTCAATCTCATCCAAGCAGGAGGAAAGAGTTGATGGAGGTGTAATAGAAGTCAAAACCAGTCTCACATAGAGCTGCGTATCATCCTCATAACAATGGAATGAAACTCTCTATATAACTATATTTCTATACCTTTCAATAGCGTGTCAAAGTGGGGCAGTGGTTAGCTTTCCAGAATCGTGGGTGTAAGTCCTACGCCCAGTCACAGTCTGTGTATATTTGCCCCCCACACCCTAAAGATGTGTGTGTTGCATTAGCTGGTCCTAGCAGGAAGAGCTGTGTTTGTGTGAGAATGTGGATGAATTGGTGCCCCATCCACAGCTTGTTCCTGCTTTACTCCCAGGAAAGGTGTTGAACCACACAACTCTTCTCTGGATTAGGTGGGCTTGAAAATGAATGGGTATCTTTCCATAGCTCTAGTTTGTTTATATTTTTTGCAAAAAGCTATGACGATCGTGTGTTAATGCTTAACAATACCGTTTATATTTTGAAGACCATAATACATTCAAAGTAAACATTAAACCCCAGAACTCCAATCTGTTTATCCAAGGCTGAGAGAGGTAAGACATATTTATTTCATTATTATTGTGTATACTCATTTGCATACAAGTTGGATAAATACAAAACAAACAGTAAGCCCACACATTATGTAGATTTTCATTGCACAGTTTTAAGATTACATGACCAGCTCTTGCCTTAAGACAAAAGCCATCTCCATACATACTTTTTTAAACTTCAGATGCAGTATTATTTTACTTTGGTGCAAACATGTCCCCATCACATAAAGCATCTGGTAGTGCCACTCTCGACTTCTGCTATCTTCAACGAAAGACATTAATCAAATGTTACGCCAAGATGCCAGACTGTGTTCCAGAACCTGAAATGTGTGGCTAATTTTAATCTACAGCTAGTGAAGCCAGTTCAGTTTATTTTTATGTATACCTAGTGCATAGTGTACATGGTACAAAAAAATTCTTACTACATGTTTAGTGTGCCAGCTAGTTACTGGACTAAAGAATACTTTTGTTTGTATCTGAGCCATGAAAAGGTTGTGAATGTGAAGAGAAGGGTTCAATAATTTGCAACATGTGCTATGATTGAAGAATATCTTCTTTACTTCCGCTGGTTAGATGGCTTGTGTGTGGGTTTACAGCAAAGTGTTGAGTGCTATGGACAGGGTTCAATTAAAAGGTGTGGGAAGAAAATGCCAAGGGTGCTAAGGTTATAATAACGTCAGAAACAGGGATGTGATACCTATCACTGAGGACATCACATTTAGGCAAGGGCAGTGCAATAGTGTTAAATATGTCAGACTGTTCTCCTTCAGAGGTGCTACTGCCTTCACAGAAAACAATACCAATGACTTCCTGGACTACCAAAGATCTTCTTTACTTTAGTAAGTTAGTTCATTTGTGTCTTGAGGTGCCAATGTCAGTGCAAGATGAGAGAAGAGCTGCAACCACTGTAGGTGCACCTGCAAACTTTTACAATTTTAGAATTTAGGACTCCTGCAACCCTCAACAGAATTAGGTAAGTTCAGAAAAGGAATGAATGGATTTTTTTATTCATTTAAAATGTTATTTTGTTTATAGAGTGCATGCAACAGATGAATGACTTTGATACAGACAGATGTAAAATCTCAACATTAATGATTCAGTAGTTTTTAAGTCAAGGTTATTTCCCCACGATCATGGCATATATTAATCTTCCACATGAAACTGTGTTCTAAAGTAAAATATAAAAATAACAACTAGTCTACTCTTATATTTTATACTGGAGTTAATGGGCACCGGGGTCCCAATGTGAAAGAAGAGCTTTAATACTTACCGATTACATCCACTTTGAAGTAGCAAAGGTTTTGATTTAAGAAAATACCATTGTGCATTTCTGAGGCATGATTGTAGTAACAAAAGTAAACTGGAAATGATCAGTTTTATCAAACTTTTAGTACACTTAGCTCAATATAAGAATACATTTCTTGCTCACTTGTTAGACTGCAAGAAGTGTCATGGGACAAGTTTTGAACACCCCTCTTTTGCTAAGCTGTATTATGCTTATTATTATACTTGTTATTATTATTAGCCCACAGAGCTGTACGCTGTATGGCAGCGTCGTGGTCAGCAGTGCACGGAAGAGTTTCACTGTCTTTTCTACAAGTAAATCTGATCTGTTTACACTACAGTGGAACATCAGTGGACAAGCATAATTCATTCCAAAACTCTGGTCGTAACCTGATTTGGTCGTGACCCAAAGTAATTTCCCCCATACGACTGTATTTAAATACAATTAATCTGTCCCGGACCGTACAAACTGTATGTAAATATATTTTCTTTAAAGATTTTTAAGCACAAAATAGTTAATTATGCCATAGAATGCACAGTTTAATAGTAAACTCAATGTAAAAACATTGAATAACACTGAGACAAACACCCAGGCTTCCTGCTCAGCTGCTCGCTCGCTCGCTCTCAGCAGCACGTGAGCCTGCGCTCTCTCTCTCTCTCTCTCACTCGCTCGCACTCGCGCTCTCTCTCTCTCCCTCGCTCGCTCGCACTCGCGCTCTGTCTTTCGTGCGCTCGCTCACTCTCTCTCTCTCTCACTCTCTCTCTCCCTCTCGCTCGCTCACACTCACACTCTCTCTCTCACGCTTGCGCTCTCTCTCTCATGCGCTCGCTCCCTCTCACTCTCTCTCTCTCTTGCTCTCTCTCTCCTGCACCGGCTTTCTCCTCCTGCAACCTCCTGTTCTTTCCTGTTCTCTTCTTTTTTCCCTAAGCCGACTCGCATAGTCGTGGCAATTAGCAGCTCCTGGGAACAATTATGGATGTGAACCGCTTCTCACCTGTGCACTTAGGTGAGAAACACCCACATCACGAACTCCTCAGGAATCGCTTCGGCCACACACCACCATGCCCCCTCGCTAAGCCACGAGTGCGGTGATTATTTATTACAGTAAAACTGGCCTTTTTGACGGGAGTTATGGAACCTCTAGTTGGGTTGAGAGGAGGTTACAGTTTTAAGGGAGAGTCCCTCTGTGTGATGCACTGAGAACAAGTACAGTACAGGGAGAGACTGAACACGTGTGGAAATCATCGGCACGTACAAACTGGAAGGGAAACTGGCTTGTTCGTCAACCAAGTATGTGGTCGTGAAAAGATGCAAAAGTTTGGTAAACTTTTTGGTCATAACCCGATTTGTATATGTTCAGAGACGTTCGTGAACCGAAGTTCCACTGTATATTGTATTTTTAATAAAAGCCTTGGATCTTTTAAAGAGTTCAACCAAGCCACCTGCCTATTGCGTTTTCCATGATGGGTTACAAGAATTCCACCATGATGAAACAGATTGAAGTGCCACAAACCAATTATTCATTTTTAACACATGATCATTTCATCTTGCTGAGGATTTGGTAATAAAAGAATTGAGGACAACATTTTCAAGTGTGTAAACTCACTGACATTCACTGATACCAATCATCCTGTTAATACACAGGGATAATGTCCGAACTCCTTGTAGACCCTGGAGCTGTGAGGTAGGTAAGTTGTAGTGGGGCTACATAGTAATGGTATATTCTATGTGTGTGCTGAGTGCGTGTTTTCATCGTCCCGTTTACTGTCCATTATGTGTACGTCAGTGAATGTTGTAAGTGCAGAGGGGATGGATGATGGAGAGAGACTGCAGCCCCAGGATGGAAATCACCTGTTTACACACCAGTTACATCCGGGACATTACATTACATTTTACATTTAAAAAAAGGAGCGAGAGGTGACAAGAAAGGTGGAGAGAAAGAGGAAAAGAAAAGAAAAGAAGACGACAATTTACCCAACCAACTACAAACTCAATACTGCTACAGTGGGATGCAAAAGTTTGGGCAATCTTGTTAATAGTCATTATTTTCCTGTATAAATCGTTGGTTGTTACGATAAAAAATGTCAGTTAAATATATCATATAGGAGACACACACAGTGATATTTGAGAAGTGAAATGAAGTTTATTGGATTTACAGAAAGTGTGCAATAATTGTTCAAACAAAATCAGGCAGGTGCATAAATTTGGGCACCGTTGTCATTTTATTGATTCCAAAACTTTTAGAACTAATTATTGGAACTCAAATTGGCTCAGTGACCCCTGACCTACATACACAGGTGAATCCTATAATGAGAAAGAGTATTTAAGGGGGTCAATTGTAAGTTTCCCTCCTCCTTTAATTTTCTCTGAAGAGTAGCAACATGGGGGTCACAAAACAACTCTCAAATGACCTGAAGACAAAGATTGTTCACCATCATGGTTTAGGGGAAGGATACAGAAAGCTGTCCCAGAGATTTAAGCTGTCTGTTTCCACAGTTAGGAACATATTGAGGAAATGGAAGACCACAGGCTCAGTTCAAGTTAAGGCTCGAAGTGGCAGACCAAGAAAGATTTCTGATAGACAGAAGCGACGAATGGTGAGAACAGTCAGAGTCAACCCACAGACCAGCACCAAAGACCTACAACATCATCTTGCAGCAGATGGAGTCACTGTGCATCATTCAACCATTGGCACTTTACACAAGGAGATGCTGTATGCGAGAGTGATGCAGAGGAAGCCTTTTCTCCGCCCACAGCACAAACAGAGCCGCTTGAGGTATGCTCAAGCACATTTGGACAAGCCAGCTTCATTTTGGAATAAGGTGCTGTGGACTGATGAAACTAAAATTGAGTTATTTGGGCATAACAAGGGCGTTATGCATGGAGGAAAAAGAACACAGCATTCCAAGTAAAACACCTGCTACCTACAGTAAAATATGGTGGTGGTTCCATCATGCTGTGGGGCTGTGTGGCCAGTGCAGGGACTGGGAATCTTGTCAAAGTTGAGGGACGCATGGATTCCACTCAGTATCAGCAGATTCTGGAGACCAATGTCCAGGAATCAGTGACAAAGCTGAAGCTGCGCCGGGGCTGGATCTTTCAACAAGACAACGACCGAAACACTGCTCAAAATCCACTAAGGCATTCATGCAGAGGAACAAGTACAACGTTCTGGAATGGCCATCTCAGTCCCCAGACCTGAATATAATTGAAAATCTGTGGTGTGAGTTAAAGAGAGCTGTCCATGCTCGGAAGCCATCAAACCTGAATGAACTAGAGATGTTTTGTAAAGAGGAATGGTCCAAAATACCTTCAACCACAATCCAGACTCTCATTGGAACCTACAGGAAGCGTTTAGAGGCTGTAATTTCTGCAAAAGGCGGATCTACTAAATATTGATTTCATTTCTTTTTTGTGGTGCCCAAATTTATGCACCTGCCTGATTTTGTTTGAACAATTATTGCACACTTTCTGTAAATCCAATAAACTTCATTTCACTTCTCAAATATCACTGTGTGTGTCTCCTATATGATATATTTAACTGACATTTTTTATCGTAACAACCAATGATTTATACAGGAAAATAATGACTATTAACAAGGTTGCCCAAACTTTTGCATCCCACTGTATTTATTGCTTTATTCCAGTGCCTGCTTTTTCATCTACTGATCATTCATCAAGACATCCAGAGCCGAGAAACCCCGGGGTTGAAGTCATTCCAACCATTGCCAGGACGTTTACGGTGAGGTCGTTTTGTTGTCGGAAGGAAGCAACATAATACTAAAACCTGTTTCTATACCGCCGGACTTTATTTTGAGACACATTGTTTCACCACATTTTCAACTGCTGTGTTTTTCAGATCTATGTTTGTATTTGTGTTGTTTGCTTTTGTTAATTGTTTGGGGGCAAGGGAGGTTTTGTTGTAAATATTTGTGTTAATATATATATTAATTAGTCACTGGTGTTTTGGGGATAAGTGCTAATTTGCACACACATACATATGTATTTATTATTGAATGTTTTTCTGTCTAATACGACATACGACATCTTGTAAGGTGTATGGCTTGACATTAGAGCAACAAACCTCAGCTGTTCCAAGTTATAGTCTTGGTAGTGTAGTGGCCGGTCTGGGTAAGGGTTTAGCTGTTACAAAGTTATCACTTATTTAACTGTTAATCAGTTAGGAATGGAAGGCACTGCTTAAATTGATTGTCATATTTCCAGAGTACAGTCAAATTCTTACTTGCAAATCTGAGCAGTGTTCTGGGTAACGGACTAAAATAGGACATAAAATGGTAAAATATAAATATCTAACATCAGCTTATTTCTGATATGATACTGATTTTATTGTACTTATGGTGTGACCAAGCTGAAAGCAAACACCATGTAATATGTAGTTGTCCGAGGGAATGACAGGCTGTGATAAAATAAATGTTGGAGTGCTGACCCAGCCGTCCCCGTTAATTTTAAATAATAAAAAAGAAAACAAACACACAATGGCATCAAAACAATACCAAAAGATAGTCTCCTTCAGCTTGAGGCAAAGTAATTCCATTTTTAGGTAACAGAGGAGCTCTGTCTCTTCGGTTATTCGGCCATGAAGTGACACCTTCACTGGGCGGTACTGAGGGGGAAAGAAATACAACATAGTTAGTAGCAGCACCCCCCTCTCAGCCCGTGGTGAAACTACATACCTGGGAGGAACATGGAGGGTGACCCTCTAATGCACAGGCATGACTTATATTTTATTTTTTGTCATTGTAGGGTATTTGGAAGTACAAACAGAAGGATATGGGAATCTGTACAGATGGCCCCATTTATCAAAGGTCAATAATATAAGATGGAAGGTACAATTGTGGACTTCAAGTAGCTATCAGGGCACTATCCTTGTCACCATATCTATCAATCATCCCTCTGTCTTTGCTAATCTCTGTCAATCTCCCCCATCATCTATTACTTGGGTTATTATTATTCTGCTCGGTTATAAAATCTGGCAGCACCCAGCATCAAAGCAGTGCCACTGTTTCTATGTCATTTCCCTTCTTTTTCATATTAGCATCCATGACACAGGATTTATCAAACACACCAAAATTATTTGCATGTCGTTTACAAATTTAATTCACTTAATTGTAATCAATATGTAAGAATATAATGGCGGACAGAATGGCCAGACTACTCCATATACCATAGCCGCTTTAGTGTTGTTAGAAGAAATGGAAGTATTAGAAGAGAGCACGCATTTATAGATGATGATGACTGGCTTCTAAGTCAGTTTCTATTTCCAAGAGCTATCCTCTTGGAGCTGTGTGCTGAACTGGTGCTCCACCTGCTCCTTTGCAAGTTCCATTCAGTATCAGGTTTTTAGCCAGAGGAGCTTTTTAATGTGAACTTGCTGATGATCAGCTATTTCACAATCATTAGCGAGTCGTACCATGTCAGCTTTATAGGATGATATTATCCGCTTGTCATCCAGATATATACTGTAACATTTCCTTACACCGTGGTTGAACAATTCACAGCAACATCTGGTTTTCCAAATGTAATTGGAGCAGTCACCTTCATGCACATCGCTATTGCAGCATCACTGGACAAGTTACATCAGCAAGGGATGAATCACCAAAAGAATGAGCTGGCATTACATCTTCTATAGCAGGACTGCCTATAAAAACGGCAACTCTGCACTGTCACACGCACCTTTTTTCCAACTAGTGCAGCCAAAGGCAAGCAGCCCTTTCAAAGATAGCAAGTCACCTCAAAGGCCCATGTAAAGAGCAGAAAGAATTTGTTGTGGTGCTTGGCTCCAATGCTACACTTTAAAGGCGCCTTCAGAGAATGAATTTGCGTATGTAAATAGAAAGCATTTACACTCTATTAATGTGTTGCTCTATAGTCCACAGAAAGTGTGTCTCATTGTACAAGCATGTAACATGCTGCATAATGTGGCACACAATCGTGGCGCGCCTGTTCCTCAAGAGATGTACTATGATTAACTTGACTCTGACCTACCAAATGATCAGCCAAATCAGACTGTGTTACGACTTCATTTGAATGTAATTAGAAGAATGTAAAAACAGGTAATCAGATGCAGTTTTTTAACTAATTCATTTAATTTGTGGTCAACATCACATAGTAAGCCCTTATATTCCTTAGTTCATTGGCTACATCTCTTTTAGTATTCACTATTGCATTTTGTGACTCCAGAACAGCGTTTGTCAACACACAGGCTGATGGTCGCCCAGAGGTTTCCAAGGTAGTGGTGTGTGCGCAGCCTGCCCCCAAAGATGTGCTTGGCACAGCAGCACCATCACCACATGGATTTGTGTCCTTGGTATGGGGGTCAGTGTTTGTAATATTGTC
Organism: Polypterus senegalus; assembly: GCF_016835505.1. Taxonomy (NCBI): domain Eukaryota; kingdom Metazoa; phylum Chordata; class Cladistia; order Polypteriformes; family Polypteridae; genus Polypterus; species Polypterus senegalus. The sequence goes on along the minus strand of NC_053158.1, from coordinate 176,625,500 downwards.
TGAAACTGAATAAACAGACAATGGGCTGCAACTTGCCTTTTCATGTCATGACCACCGTTTTATTTTGGGCACTGTGCAACTTTCTGAAGTTGAACTTTTGAGTGTCTCTGCCATTCTGTATCACTGAATTAACTTCCTTTTGTTGCTTATACCACTGCATAAGCCAACAAATAGTATGTTTTTCCTTGCCTCCACTTCGCATTTGTTGAAATTATTTTTCCACATGCTTTTGTCATTGTCTTTTAAAAAAGCACTGAATGGAAGGGGCTATTATATATTGATTTGCAAATTCAAATATGTGAAATTTTGGGAGGGGTTGGAGTGGAGCTGTAGGCTCGTGCATATGTGTTACATTTCACATTCATTGGGATTTATAAAGGGGAAGTAAGCAGAACTTTGCTTACACACAGTTTTATGCATCTGAATTTTTCTGTGCGCATACACATTTCCAGTTTTGTCAGTATGGCCTGTTTTAGTGTGAATTCTGTGCACGGCGTTATACATGAGGCCCCTAAGGCTTGTCTGCAATTTCTTTCAAATTGAATACACTGCTACAAATGTTTTACCAAGACATTGCTTTTATATAGCATCTTTCATAGTATGCATCTTCACAGTGCACTTTAACAATGGTTCAGTTGAAGTAGAATTAAAGCTTGCACAGAAAATATTTTGAATATAATGAAATAAAAGCAGCAAACTAAACGAAATGGAGCAGTATATCAAAAAGTGCAAATACACTTTTAGAGGAAGGTAATGAAGCAATTAATACGCTGCATTCAGAGAAGTGCAGCACTGGAAAGAGTAGAAGCATTAGATAGATGGCTATTGTTAAGATATTGAATGAGCTGAGATGAAACAATGTGCTCAAGAGTTTTGAACAGAAAAAGCAGATTTGAAATGGGATGGTGGTTTGATTTAAATCAAGGGTCAAGGGTTAGCTTTTCAGCACATTGGCAACTTTTGCAAGCTTGAGAGCAGCAAGACCTGAGCCAGAATAAAGAGGCACACTGACAGCATTTATAATGAAAGAAGAGCGCCAGTACAAGAAGGCTGGAGGAGAGGAAATTAATGGAGAGAAAGATACGATCAGTTAATACTTTGATAAAGTTTCTTTCTCTGAGCTATAAATACAACACTAGTACTTCTAGTACTGTATCTTCGCTAAATGAGTTCACTAGAGGTTTACCTGGAAAATAGCATGATACAAAAATAACAGTACAAAAATGACACTATTAGTAATAACATACACTAACATTTTATTGACCCTAAAGTGGTCATTGCCCATCATCGACCCATTCGAATATACTACTGCTTTATCAAAGAGTACCTCAGACTTTACCAGGCAGAAATCTAGATCTGTAAAATCGGACCATTTACCTCCTTAAAGTCTACCTCATGCTTGGGGCAGAAGGTCAACACAGCCTCTCAAACGCATTGTGCCTCCGAGTCGAGCTCTGAATATCAAGCAATCTCGGCACCATGTGGGAAGGGTATTGGAGCATAATGCAACGTTACAGACGCTGCACTTTGAATAATTGGCTCCGGCTTCCCACATGGTGTATTATTCAGACTACTCTTGCCATTTCACTTATTTGAAATTTGCTGAGAATTGCTTTTGAAAAACATTCTTTTTTTCAGTGCTGTTAGGAAGAACTAGTTAGAAGCAAACCTCAAGTTTTAAAGTGGAGTATCATATGACAAGTTTGATTTCTTAGCCCAGTTTAGGTTGCTACATGGTTTAAAAGCAAAATGTTAAGAATATACTGTAATATAGGGCAGGTCTGAGTTTTCATTTGAAGTTTCTGCTTCCATCTGTCTAATACTGACGGAAAATGAACCAGATGTCAGGCATGTTTTGCTATTCCAGTACCAATACTGATTTCTGAACAAATTGTTCAAATAATCAAAAGACATGAATAAAAATATAATGTTAATTGCATTGCACATATGGGGACAATAAAGGAAAAATGAATTAGAGCAGTACAGCAATTTACAGCATGTTATGGGTAGAGGTAGGTCTGTCGGAAAGAACAGTAACTTGAGGACCTGCAACATACATCCCAATAGAGATATAGAACTTGAGGAATCACATTCACATCTATCGAATTTATTCCTTAAAGGGCTCATTTCTAAAGACAGTCTCATAGTTCCGTTTAGCAGCTCTTGAAAACAATTCTAGTAGAACTCAAAGTCTCAAACCACTCAGGAAACATTGCAGGTTGGGTCACTCAAACTCAAGCTGCTGAAATTTGTAATAAATGAAAGAGTCGGAGGTGCACTTACTGTCTGCTTTTATCTCATCCTCCCAGCTCCTGCACCATGTTACTGCTAATGTAACTAACTGCAGTTCCATAGTGGATGGTAAAGGATAATGCAGAGTAATGTGGTATTGCTAATGGGCATTTAATGCCTTATAACCATGAAATTACAATTTCCATTAATAATCCACCCTGATAGGGAATCTCTTGTTATGACCACCTTTTACCAGTTTACTACATATGAGCATCACAGTACTTATAAGACAATGTCTATGTGTAGTGGTGTGATACTTGACTTGGGGCACTGAGTGATGATGCCACTGTAACTTCTTTAGGCAAGGTAGTGTGGCAAAATCTCTAAGGAACTGAATTCTAAATGAATCATTATTTCTGCCTACCTTCCACTGTGTGGACTGGAGAAAGTGAATACCTAGATAGATAGATAGATAGATAGATAGATAGATAGATAGATAGATAGATAGATAGATAGATAGATAGATAGATAGATAGATAGATAGATAGATAGATAGATAGATACTTTATTAATCCCAAGGGGAAATTCACATACTCCAGCAGCAGCATACTGATACAAAAAACAATATTAAATTAAAGAGTAATAACAATGCAGGTAAAAACAGACAATAACTTTAAATAATGTTAGCGTTTACTCCCCAAGGTGGAACTGAAGAGTCGCATAGTGTGGGGGAGGAACGATCTCCTCAGTCTGTCAGTGGAGCGGGACAGTGACAGCAGTCTGTCGCTGAAGCTGCTCCTCTGTCTGGAGATGATCCTGTTCAGTGGATGCAGTGAATTCTCCATGATTGACAGGAGTTTGCTCAGCACCCGTCGCTCTGCCACAGATGTCAACCTGTCCAGCTTCATTCCTACAATAGAGCTTGCCTTCCTCACAAGTTTGTCCAGGTGTGAGGCGTCCTTCTTCTTTATGCTGCCTCCCCAGCACACCACCACGTAGAAGAGGGCACTCGCCACAACCATCTGGTAGAATATCTGCAGCATCTTATTGCAGATGTTGAAGGACGCCAACCTTCTAAGGAAGTATAGTTGGCTCTGACCTTTCTTACACAGAGCATCAGTATTGGCAGTCCAGTCCAGTTTATCATCTAGCTGCACTCCCAGGTATTTATAGGTCTGTACCCTCTGCACACAGTCTCCTCTGATGATGACGGGGTCCATGAGGGGCCTGGGCCTCCTAAAATCCACCACCAGTTCCTTGGTCTTGCTGGTGTTCAGGTGTAAGTGGTCTGAGTCGCACCATTTAACAAAGTCTTTGATTAGCTTCCTATACTCCTCCTCCTACCCACTCCTGATGCAGCCCACAATAGCAGTGTCATCAGGGAACTTTTGCACATGCTTGAGCTTTAAAACATGTATACACATTTTGATCGTTGGATGAACTGCAGGTTCACACAAGAGGAAATATTGGGGCGCCTACCCAGACGTCCCCATGTAATAAATGTGAGTCCAAACAAAACAAATGCTCGATGGCACTAAACAAAAAACAAAAGCAGTGTCCTGTCAAGTGATGTTTCTCTCGGCTTTCAAGCCTTGTAAAGTTATGAAAGGAAGGAGCGTCATCCTGCAGTGCTTTCTCATAATGAGTGCCACCTCCTTCTGAGAACCACAGGATATGTAGATGGGAAACTGGAAGGGGCAGAGTTGGTTGCCCACATTGGGCATCTTCTCTGTAGTTTGGAGGAAGAAACAGAGGATTACATTAACGCCAGTGCCTCCTCTCGACCCTGGGTAGAAGTACATACCTCAGAAGAGCTCAGAGGATGATCCACACATGCACATGAATGACAACATTTATACCAATAATTTGTACAGATAAAATAAAGGTTACTAAAATGACTGTTGTGAGTCAATGCTGTTTGAATGTACAAACTTATTGTATAAGTTAACACTACCTGACATATGTAAATCTCTTTGGAGGTGTTAGCTTAAATATATTAATTATTATGCTCTAAAAACAGCCATTCTGTCTTTAAACTGCAGGTCGCTGAGACAAATGTCATATCTGACCTTGTAACAAAAACAGTCTGAGATGTACAGTTACACGGAATAAGGCTCCTAAGCTATACCATCCATTCATTTTCCAATCTGCTGAATCCAAACACAGGGGTCTGCTGGAGCCAATCCCAGCCAACACAGGGCACAAGGCAGGAACCAATCATGGGCAGGGTGCCACCGCAGGACACACACAAACACACACTAGGGCCAATTTAGAATTGCCGATCCACCTAACCAGCATGTCTTTGGGAGGAAACCCACACAGACACGGGGAGGACATGCAAACTCCATGCAGGTAGGAGCCAGGAAGCGAACCCAGGTCTCCTAACTGCGAGGCAGTAGCGCTACCACTGCACCACCGTGCCACCCAGCTATAGCATGGTAAATGCAAATTGTTCTATCCAGCAGTTTAATGAGATGAAAAAAGTTTTCATTTCTGGCTGACTCTTATTTCTGAGTCTAAATTTTATACAGCTATTTAATCAGATCTTCCTAAATATTTGGAATGACATTTTTTTATGTCAGGTCTTTCTAGTGACCCCAAGTTCTGAACCACATATATTGTCTATCCTTTCATGCTGCATAACAAGAATAAATTATTATTCTTATGTTCTCATTTAAAAAGTAGTTAACAAACTTTCAGATATAATAGGAGTCTATGGTGACCAATGATGGACAAAACTAAAAAATATTCTCATGTTACTCTTGTCTCAAAAATTCACATATCACGTATGTTCACAACATTTTAAGCTAATGTATTTTTCCTAAAATAATGTTAAGTAAACCAGAAAACACTCTTAAAGACGAACAAGCTCAGATGTAAATGAGCATTTTATTTATAGACTAAGTTCCCATTGTTACATTTATATTAATAATGGTGAACCACAAGTGGAGTACCTGGGAATTATTTAGTGGCGATTTGTGAAACTGAACGATTGAATCGGCCATCTGCTTGTTGAAGTATCTTGGATATGCACAAGTACAAGGCATATTGTTCTTCCTTTTTTCGGAATCAATGAGTAGTAATTTCCTCAAACTAAACAACAAAAAAACAAATTTTTAGTTGTCAATAAAAATAAAAATAGTGAGTGTACTAGAAATAAACTTGTCCAATTAGCATTAAAAATCAAGACGGAAGTAAAGAATTTAGGTGTAGTCATGGCCTGTCACCTCAAATTTAAATTGCATAATATCCATGTTACTAAGACTCCCTTTTTCCACTTAAAAAACATTACAAACGTAAGACTCTTATAATGTTGCAAAATTCCGAGTAATTAATTCATGCTTTTGTTTTTTGACGACTAGATTACTGTAATGCACTCCTAATCAAAGAAGGACATCAATCGATTGCAGTTACTTCAGAAGGGAGCAGCAAGACTGTTAACCAGCAACAGAAATTCTGAATGCATCTCACCGGCTTTAGCATCGTTACATTGGTTACCTGTGTCTTTTAGAACTGAATTTAAAATTCTACTAATAAATCTTTATTTAATCTTGTTCCCTTCTATAGTCTATTTTTGAGTCTCTTCCTCTACATTCCAAGTTATAACCTTAGATCTTCTAATAGTGGCCTACATATAATTGCAAGACCCAAGCTTGAAGTGTTGAGGTGGTGTTTTGCTGCTTTGCACAGAACATCAGGAATACATTACCAACTAAAATATGCCAGGCTAATACTGTGGAACATATTAAGAAACTCCTAAAATCCCTTCTTTTTAATTTTGCTTTTTAATAGTTTCAATTTAGTTCTACTCTTAGTAACCTAGATATACATAGAATTAGCAATCTCTTCAGTGAATCTGAAATCGTTATTAATCTTTACCATTTCAAAGTTCTACCTATACTGTGTATTTTGTAGAATTGTGCCTGTGTCTATTAAATGACAGCTCACTTAGCCACTTTATTTGGAATTCTTATGGAACTTCATCAGCCTTATCTATTTTAAAGGCTCCAGTGCATTTGGCTCTGAAGCTGCTCAGTTGCATGATGGAACGTCAGCTCATACAGTTGTTGATTCATCCCAGGCTGATGCAACTTGTCAGTTTATCTTTACTATGTATACTGTGTATACTATATATATCTCACAAGAGATTTCCAACCTGGCAAACTGTAGCCAGGTGGAATTGGGACACAGAAATACCATTACAGAATTGTTTAAAAGAGAAGGACAGAAAACCAAATTGCTGCCAGAAGAGAGCAGGAAGCCCTCAAGCTGCTTTTAGAAGGCTACCGTGAGCTGAGGGATTTAGCGATACCTTTAGGCCACTCCAATTTTCAAAGCGACTTCATGATCGAATCCATTAAAGACCACCCATTGCCAATGATGGCAAGTGATAGGATTGGGTAAAGAATTTGGGGCAAGATCTTCTGGGATCAGGGTTCAGTGTGAGATTCAAAGAGAGAGTGAATTGTGATTGTCTTTAATATCAGCCAAGAAATAGTTTCCAAGTTTTCTATTTATTAATCTTTTGAGTCTAGGCTTATGTTCTTGACCTTGTGAGGTGGAGAGGAGATGGTTTTGAAGGAGTTCTGTATGCCACCTTAATTAGGAAAAGAGAGTTTCAATGAATTTAAATATATCTGAAATATGTCAAAGGGACAGGGAAAGGGACGATGTGAACTATGAAATGTAACAGAAGAAGAAGAAGACAGACAGTATGCATTGTTTTCTCAAAATCAATAGAGTAGGATGAGTGACTCATTTTCTCACTTCCAGAACATTGTGTTTCACTACTCTCTTTCTTTTTTTGTCCACAATGTTGCTCATACTTCTACCTTCAAATGGAGTCGTCCACTTAACTCTAAGTATACTAAGCAAATGTCAGAAAATGTCTTTCAACATCGATGACTTCCAAGGAAACCATCTAAATGAGATTAGAAACGCTATTTCAAAGTCCTCCCTCTATTTGCTAGACCTTGGTATTCTTGCAATTCGGAGCCCCTGTTTATTGCTAATGGATCAGATGTCCTTGGTGGTTCCCAGAATGCCTTCTCATCCCAATACACAATTTGGTCACTTTTGCTGCTATAAATCGAGTGTGTTCATGTCCAGCCCTTGGGTGTTAATGGATGCTTTATTTACAGAACACTCGTTCAATGTGTTACATATAATACTGTCTGTTGACTGCTATTTGCCTATATTGGTATGTGCTGGTGGTCTCCAGTCAGCAGTGTGTGTTCCTCTCCTTAATTATGGACCAGTATCCTGTTCTTTTGCTTCTTACTCTAGCTTCCTCTTGCCAGTTTAAGAATTTTTATTTTCACCTAGATAGCTAATACAGTGGTGTGAAAAACTATTTGCCCCCTTCCTGATTTCTTATTCTTTTGCATGTTTGTCACACAAAATGTTTCTCATCATCAAACACATTTAACCATTAGTCAAATATAACACAAGTAAACACAACATGCAGTTTTTAAACGATGGTTTTTATTATTTAGGGAGAAAAATAATCCAAACCTACATGGCCCTGTGTGAAAAAGTAATTGCCCCCTGAACCTTATAACTAGTTGGGCCACCCTTAGCAGCAATAACTGCAATCAAGCGTTTGCGATAACTTGCAATGAGTCTTTTACAGCGCTCTGGAGGAATTTTGGCCCACTCATCTTTGCAGAATTGTTGTAATTCAGCTTTATTTGAGGGTTTTCTAGCATGAACCGCCTTTTTAAGGTCATGCCATAGCATCTCAATTGGATTCAGGTCAGGACTTTGACTAGGTCACTCCAAAGTCTTCATTTTGTTTTTCTTCAGCCATTCAGAGGTGGATTTGCTGGTGTGTTTTGGGTCATTGTCCTGTTGCAGCACCCAAGATCGCTTCAGCTTGAGTTGACAAACAGATGGCCGGACATTCTCCTTCAGGATTTTTTGATAGACAGTAGAATTCATGGTTCCATCTATCACAGCAAGCCTTCCAGGTCCTGAAGCAGCAAAACAACCCCAGACCATCACACTACCATCACCATATTTTACTGTTGGTATGATGTTCTTTTCTGAAATGCTGTGTTCCTTTTACGCCAGATGTAACGGGACATTTGCCTTCCAAAAAGTTCAACTTTTGTCTCATCAGTCCACAAGGTATTTTCCCAAAAGTCTTGGCAATCATTGAGATGTTTCTTAGCAAAACTGAGACAAGCCCTAATGTTCTTTTTGCTTAACAGTGGTTTGCGTTTGGAAATCTGCCATGCAGGCCGTTTTGCCCAGTCTCTTTCTTATGGTGGAGCCGTGAACACTGACCTTAATTGAGGCAAGTGAGGCCTGCAGTTCTTTAGACGTTGTCCTGGGGTCTTTTGTGACCTCTCGGATGAGTCGTCTCTGTGCTCTTGGGGTAATTTTGGTCGGCCGGCCACTCCTGGGAAGGTTCACCACTGTTCCATGTTTTTGCCATTTGTTGATAATGGCTCTCACTGTGGTTCGCTGGAGTCCCAAAGCTTTAGAAATGGCTTTATACCCTTTACCAGACTGATAGATCTCAATTACTTCTGTTCTCATTTGTTCCTGAATTTCTTTGGATCTTGGCATGATGTCTAGCTTTTGAGGTGCTTTTGGTCTACTTCTCTGTGTCAGGCAGCTCCTATTTAAGTGATTTCTTGATTGAAACAGGTGTGGCAGTAATCAGGCCTGGGGGTTGCTACGGAAATTGAACTCAGGTGTGATACACCACAGTTAGGTTATTTTTAACAAGGGGCAATTACTTTTTCACACAGGGCCATGTAGGTTTGGATTTTTTCTCCCTAAATAATAAAAACCATCATTTAAAAACTGCATTTTGTGTTTACTTGTGTTATATTTGACTAATGGTTAAATGTGCTTGATGATCAGAAACATTTTGTGTGACAAACATGCAAAAGAATAAGAAATCAGGAAGGGGGCAAATAGTTTTTCACACCACTGTATCTTGTGTCATGATGCACACTAAGTGTTTTTCATGCACATGTAAATAATTCCCTGCAGTTGGAAAAAAGAAAACTAGTATTGTCTAAAGTCTGGTTAATGCTACTTTGTAAAAAAATTTAATTAACTAAGAGATGAGTATAGACTTTATATTTTCTAAATGTTAACAGGGCAGACTTCAGCGCATAGCTACCTAGAAACTATAAATCTGTAACTTACAAGTTGTCTTTTCCATTTTACATCCTCAGCCAATCAGCAGTGAAGGATTTTAGTTTGTCTGAACAGAATTAGAAAGAGAAAAAAGGAGATGATTAATTTTCTGACATAGCGAAGAAAAACAACTTACTTATTTCCAAGCTGCTTGAATTTTATCTGATCTGATTAAAATATTATTAGGAAAGGCAACCTAAATAAAATCCTCTCCTACCCCCAAATTCCTTTTTATTGCTTATTTCATCATTCAAGCCTGATAAGGAGGAGGAGCACCACAGTGCTTAACTGATTAGCTATTAGACAAGGACTCATTGTTTTAGCTCATTATTTCTTGTTGCACCTCATTTTAATCTATTTCAATAAAACCTAGTTTTTGCATTTTAATTGATTTAGTGTCTTGTTTATTTTAAAAAATTGTGCTGTGATGCATATCTAAATTTTATATGTTATTTAGTACACAGCCACATAATGTACCAATTTTATATGTTCAAGTGGGGCAGCAAGGTGGCACAATGACTAGCACTTCTTCAAGTGGTTGAGTACAAATCACAGCCTGGTCACTGTCTGTGAGAAGATGGCATGTTTTCCCCAATGTCTTCTGTCACGCTCCCACTGACCGACTGCCCCTTCCGTGACATACCAGCATCTGTGGCACTGAAATGAGTTCTGTATGGAGAATTGGACCATGCGCCATTGTGACTGACCAGTTGTTTGAGACAAAATTGCGCTTCAGATGTGGATAAATAGACACATAAGGAATAATAATAATAACTAAACAAAGTTAAAAAATACACATGGAATCTAAACACAGTAAAATCTCTCTGCATAATGAGGCAAAGGCATATGTATTCAAAAATACAGAAATAAAATCCAGTCCAAGTGATAAAAACACAAATGCACTTGAGTTCAAATCAGTTCAATGCTCTTGTAAGTGGAGCTCCTCACTTTTGGACTGCAGCTGGCTGGATACATCCTACCCTCGGCAGAAGCTATGATCACTGTTGAGACAATATCATGGCAATGCAAGTAGATAGCATCTTATATCGTCAGTGAACTTGCCACAGAATATTCACATGCTTTCATGGCAACTTCAGGTGATTATCAGGCTTCACTTTTCTCTATGCTGAAATTTTTTCACAACTTCTTGTGTGCAACAAGATAAAATATCCTGAACTTGTTTTATAAAGGATACATACAACACGGTTGCATTTGTTACCCTTGGGAAGATCCAACCATAGCTTTATACATTTGATCTCCAAATATAAAAATAATTTACAGTCAAAAATTATTAAAGTAACTATGAGCAAGAGCAAAAATAAGGTTTAAGAGATTCTGCAGGAAAGTCTGAAGGAGCTGAACTGGAATTTGCCCTGTGAGGCATATGGTGAGAACATTAAAGGACTTTATCTCTCCATAACAGATTACACTCTATTAAATTCTATGTGGATAACAAAAAACAGTGCATTATTACAATAATAACAATTTGAGAATTACAAATGACCCAAACAACTCACTAATTAAAGAACAGAGCCTTCACGTCTGGAGGGAAGGAGGAAATCAAACAGGTGCAGGCAGAGCTGAAAAAGCAAGTCCAAGAGGAAGAAATTCCTACAGGGACAAGCTGGAGTGCAAGCTACAGCAGAACAGTCTGAAGGAGGTGTAGAGTGGGATGCAGAACATGCCCAGCAACAAGCAAGTCAGTCATCAGATGGTGAAAGGGAATATGGACAGGGCCAATGACCTAAATCTGTTTCTTAACCTATTTTATTCCCATCCACTAGTGAGGCCTTCATCTAACTCTGTTAGTTTTTCTATAATAAAGATCTTGCCTCCTCACAACTTGCATCTTCACATTCCAAATAGAACACTCTCCTGGCGTTGGCATCCACACTCCTTTTCTAAGGCTCTTTGTCTTGTTTGGTCAGGTGAGAAGAGAGCTGAGAAAGTCTACAGACATGCAAGGTAGTTAGTGCCAGAAAGGTCTTTTTGGTTCTTCAGCAGATACTCAACCTTTGTGAACGCAAAGAGGGTAGCAACACTGTGGAAGACAACAGCAATGGTGCCTAAAATGGGTTCAGCGCTGCTCTTAAAGACTACAGCCTAGAAACACTCACATCACGCATTATAAGGAGTACTAGTCATGGAACAGCAGTGATCTCTGGTTACAGACCACTTAGTTTGCCTACCAGACACATATAAGGGTAGAGGACAATGTTAGCTATATTCTCCACAGAGCCTACTCCTACCTGGACAAAGCAGAATCAGGTTCTATGATTTTACCAGTGACTTTAACATCAACTTACCCTTAAGAGACTCATTTATATATATATATAGTGACAGTAGGGGGCAGTATCACTCCCTTGAACCCTCAGGTACCACGCCAGACACCAGGTAAACACAATTCTTTGTGTTATTATAATAATTATGTGCACCAAGCACCCTCCACTCCACACTACTCATTAACCAAATACAATACAAAATAATCAATAAACCAATCCTCCACTCCCAGACGCATTGCCCACCTACCACCCAGCTCAGCTCATTGTCTGGGAGTTCCCATAGTCCTTTTATACCCCTTGACCCGGAGGTGTTCCTGCCCAACAGTCCACAAGTCTTTATTCCTTCCGGGTCAGGATAAATAGTCCTTATTTTCACCCCGGAAGCATGTCACTTCTTCCTGTCACGGGATTATGACGCACTTCCGGGTTATAGGGCATAAATGAGTCCATTGGCCTCCCGACAGCGACTCCCAGTGGTCTCCAGGGTATCCAGCAGGGCTGTGCATAAAAACTACATAGTCCATGAGGCCCTGCTGGAATTCGGGGCCCATGCATGCTGTCGGGAGAGCTCCTCCTGGCGGCCTAGGGGTGAGGGTCGGAATAGGAAGCCGGCCATCCATCACAATATATATATATATATAAATAAATATAAATACACACATACAAAATATATAGCAGAGCTGCCCCATAAGTAAAGCCAACCAGAGATTGTGGATATTGTGATGGACAGCCGGGTCCCATGCCCGGCCGGGACGCCCCTGCTACATATGTTCCGTGGGAGCCACCATGGACAGCTCAATACCTCCCCCGGGACGTTAGGTGGCAGCCTCCCTCACCAATGTTCATTTGTTCATGGGACATGGAGTCCTCCACAGCCTGGTTGGGAGATGGGGTGGCCGCTAGGGGGTGCTGCCAAGACTCAAGAACCCGGCTGGATGAGTCATCAGCCCCACCCAGAGGTGCAATTGGGACTAGGTGGTCAAGAACCTGGAACACTTCCGGGTGGGGTATAAAACGGGCCAGCCTCCACCACTAAAGGGCCAGAATCGGGAGGAAGAGGACGAGGTTGCCTGAGAGGAGTGGTGGTGCAAGGTGAAGAGTTGTTGGTGTTGTTTTAGTGTTTTTGGGACTGTGTATTGCCTGTGGGTCACGGGGAAGATGACTTGTGCCTCTGTGACTTTTACACATGCCTCTGCGTAGTTTGTGCTGGGTCAGGCGCTATATAGCGTTTATCACAATATACTTAAAAAACCCTGGTTAGCTGCCGGAACAGTTGGAGTTGGTGACGGTGAAGAAGAAAACAGCTTTGAATCTCCTGAGATTATTGGAATTTTCCAAAATAGTCTTGATGGACCACTTGTATTTCAGTTGAGCAGTATTCCCTTTATATTTCTACAAAGCTTGGAAACATGTTTAAATGCACATCCAACTAATTCTGTGTTAAATGCTTCCGTGGGTTCTGAGGCATTTATCATGTGCTCAGAAACCAAAACCAACATTTATTTCTATATTACATGGATGGATGGATTTTCATACAAAAGGATGTACTTTACAACATCCATCCATCCATTATCCAACCCGTTATATCCTAACTACAGGGTCACGGGGGTCTGCTGGAGCCAATCCCAGCCAACACAGGGCGCAAGGCAGGAAACAAACCCCAGGCAGGGCACCTGCCCACCGCAGACTTTACAACATGCAAAGATAAAACAAAATTACATTTAGATAAGAAAAAAAATAATAAATAGTATACAAAAGAAAAAATAATAACAATGCACACTTACCTAAGAGACATGTATAATTAACAGAAGCAGAGTCCTTAAATATAGAATTCTTTTTTACGTTTCTAAATGATAAGGTCAGATGGGCAGGGTAGACAGTTGAAATGAAAAAATAAAATCTGTAGGAGTTCCAAAACAAAAGACTGAGTTCTGCTTAACATAAATGCATTGGAGCCAGCAGCCATACCACATGCACTTCAGAACAGGTAATCCACCTGAAGCTAAACATGTTTAAGCCCACCCAGTACTTGGAAGTGAGACCAACCAGGAAAAGATTGGGTTGCTGCTGGAATAGGTGTTGGTGAGGCTAGCTGGGGATGCTTACCCTAGGTCTGAGTGTGTATCCCAATGCCCCAGTGCAGTGATGGGGACACTGTGCCGTAAAAGTGGTGCAGTCCTTTGGATGAGACATAAAATCGTAGTCTTGACTCTCTGTGCTCATAAAACATCCCTGGGCATCCTTTGTAAAATGTACAGTGTATCCCAATGTTCCTTTCTACACAGTCTACCACAGCCTAGTCCAGGGGTGTCCAACTCTGGTCCTGGTGGGCCACAGTGGCTACAGGTTTTCATTCTAACCCTTTTCCTAATCAGTTTTCACTGCTAATTAACTCATTTTCCCTTCATTTTCATAGCCCTGTTTTTAAGGATTCAGTTCTCTGAGTTGATTTGTTTCTTCATTAAACAGCATCCAAACAGAAATGAGATGTGAAACAAGCCAACAGATGAGCAGCTAAATTGGAACATCAAACTCCAGCCAATTTCACTCCAACCAGTTTCTTAATGAGAAGCCAATTCTTGTTGTTAATTAAAGCCATTATTGAATATCAGGACTTCTTGCTGCTCTCATTCTGCCACAGCAGACTGTTGATTTTCTGATTTTTCTAAGACCACCGTCAAGATGTTTTGGTGACTTGAGCCAACCAACATGACAGAGACCTTCACCTTTGTTAATTTTCAGGTTAGCTGGCTTGTTTTGTGTCCCATTATTGTTTGGCTGCTCATTAAAGAAAAAGAAACAACTAAGGGGGTGTGAGACATGTCAATTTAAAATAAGGCAAAACAAGTGAATCAGCAGCAAAAACGATTCACTAAATAGGAAGACATTTAGAATGAAAACCTGCAGCCACTGCGGCCCACCAGGACCGGAGCTGGACACCCCTGGCCTAGTCATTCTGACCTCAACCCCCCAATTATCCCTTGTCTCTAATTGGCTAGCTATCTCTCACCTCTTCACCAGCTAACATGTGGTGAGCATACTGGCACAAAATGGCTTCTCTCGCATCATCCTGGTGAATGCTGCACACTCAAAAGTGCTTTGAGTTGTTAGAGAAGTGCTATGTAAATATGAAGAATTATTAATGTAAATTTAGAGCACTACAGAGACTGGATACATAAGATATACCCAATCTAACACACTCAATGGCAGTCCCCACTGAAAAGCAAATGCACCAAAAAGTGGTAATCATGAAAAATAATCACATAAAAAAACTATGAAATTACATCACTAAAACAATAATAAATGAATAAATAAAACACAATTTGCACAACAGAGAGGAAAATGCTGGCTCATGTCTGCAAGTTCATGCCTAGCAATTATTTAAAGAACACTATTTAGTATTATCAGTGACAGCAGGTGTAATGGTTGTTCCCTCACAGATTAAATTTTGCAGGGCACAATGGCAAAAGGATAAAGGATAAGGAAATAAAATCTTACCAAATGAACTAGCGGGAGTGAAAATTGGGAATTAAAGTTCTTAGCCACAAAGTGGAAGTCTTGAAACTCTGGTATAAATCATAGTACCACAAAAACAAACAAACAAGAAAAAATTGCAAAAGGTTAGAAAATATCCACAAACTGGAACACTAACTGACATGTGATTCTGGTTTAAACAGCATTGTGCTGATGCCATTATATGGCGTGATGTCTTGGTGACAAAGCCTAGAATATGGAGAATCACGCTTTAGCAACAGAAATGCAAAATGGCAGCAGCCACTTAAAAAAAAACAAGATGGTGTCACTGTTAAGCTAAAATAAGGTTACCATACGTCCAGGTTTCACCAGAATTGTCCATTTTTAAGAAGCCTATCTGGGCTTCAAGATGATTTTGACAAAACTTTTTGTTTGTCGTGGTTTTTTACAAAGCAGCCCAACGTTTTTAACCGGTTTACTTTTTCAATTCACACCCTTTTTTGTTTAAGTATTTTTGTTAGCAACCTGCAATGGCTTTGTCATAGATGAGTGGTTTTCAAGCAGTCCACATCGCATATAACGAAGGTAATTAATTACAAACATGAAACATGAGACTGCAAGAAGAGACATAGCCAAAATACTTTCAAGGTCATAACCAAACATTCAAGAGAACTGTCACCAAAACCTTAATGAGAACCAAAAATCATTGTTAAGGAGGAAGCAAACATTTCCAAGACCAGAAGAACTATGTCTAAAGCAAGAGAGAAGGTGTCTTCAATCAGCAAACTCACACATGGAAGCATGTCAATTGTCAACTTTGTAGCCTGTCACGTTGTAATCTTTGAGGACCCAGCTCTAACAACTGCAGGACATGTCCTAACGATTGGTAGACAAAATGGTGGCACCCATAATAAACAAAAATTGGTCCATAAATGGCCCAAATAAATTTACAACTGCTAAACTACAATGTAGTGTAGCAAAACACAAAAATTGGAAATGAATCATTTCACCTAAAAAACAACCCTAACTAGAGAGTCAAATTAAGTAATTTCATGAAAGTAAATGTGTATAAAAGTAAATAACAGATGCTTTCATAGCAGTTGCAATGACAGATCAGTTTTAAGATTTCTAGTTTATCTCAGTGAGACAGGAAGGGGTTTTATGAAAAAATATTGGGAAATAAAGAATAAAACAACCTTAAAGTCTAGCTGATGTTTCTTCAGTCCTATACACTAACTAAATGTCAAAGTTCAATAACACAAAGCACCGGATCAAAAATCCAGTAAGTACAGAAACAAAAGTAATAGCATGAAAAAAGGTTTAATCGATCTATTCTTGGATTAAGTGAGTTTGTAAGTGGAGATTAAAATACCATTGCATGTTACAATAGTAAGATGTCAGAGGCTCTTGCTGGTATCACTGGTAAGCACTGAACTCAGAATACGAAGCCCATTTACCAATAAAGCAGGGGCATGAAGTAATCAACATAAAAAATAATCAAAAGGTATGTAAAAATGAAACAGGTCTCAGAAATTAATTCTACAGGGTAAAAAAACTGGAAAAGTTATAAATCACATCTCTAAAGACATCAGAATAGGAATAAAAAAAATTACAAAATTTCTAATTAACGACAAACTCAAAACAAGAACACAAAATGAAAGAAAGACTGCCCTCTACTGGCAGTGCAAACCAAGTGAGAAACAGCAGCACTTACCCAATTAATGGTAAACAACTGAAGGGACGTCGCTTTTGGTGCGTTATTATCGGATGTGTGCTAGTAATTGATTGGACATAACAAACATAAAGTTTAAACACATTCTTGTTCATAAATGTTGTTTACACCACAGCAATTTAGACCTACGTTGTATGGACAGTCACAGGTAAGTTAAATGAATAGTGAAAATGTCTTGAGGTGTCCTGCCTAATACGTTTGTGGGAACAGCTTCTTTACGATGTCCGGGGAGACTAAACAAGTCATCTGGGGCCTCGTGTATAAACAGTGCGTACACACAAAAATGTTGCATAAGAACATTTCCACATTCAAATTGCAAAGTATAAAGCCTAAACTTGCCGTAAAGCCACACACATTTCCACGGTACTTTATACCTTGGTGTACACAAGTTCTCCGCTCAGTTTTGCAGACTGGCGGCACCCAGCGTCAAAGCAGTGCTACTGTTCCTGTGTAGTTATCCTTTCGTTTTCAGATCCACGTCTCTAACACGGCTTTATAAAGACACTGAAATTAACCACATATTGTTTATTAGTTTAATGCATCTGATTGTAATTAACCAGTAACAATATAATGGTCCACGGAATGGTCAAACTATTCTAAATACAATAGCTGTTTTAGCGTTGTTGCTCTCACTGCACCTTCTTCTTCTTTTTTCAGCTGCTCACGTTAGGGGTTGCCACAGCAGATCATCTTTTTCCATTTTACTCTCACTGCACCACTTAGAGTATTAATATCACTGTATCTGAGTGTGGAATCAAAGATCTACAGAATCTGAGAAAGAGAATTATCAGTATACAGCATCAAACACACTCTGCCTCAGCCATGCTGTCTATTGAACTGCTTTCCTGATGACAAACAGCTGTATTTATCAATAGCACCTGATGACCCCGATTCTCTTGATTCACTTACACAATGTCTCAAAGTAAATTTCTCAAGGTAAATAAAGAGAAAACTGAAATCTTAGTGATTAGCAATATTGGATACAATGAGGTTATCAGAAATAAACTGGATATATTGGAATTAAAAGTCAAGACGGAGGTAAAAAGCTTAGGGGTAATTGTTGACTGTAATCTGAATTTTAAATCGCATATTAATCAGATCACTAGGACAGCTTTTTTTCACTTAAGAAACATAGCTAAAGTTAGACCTCTTATATCACTGAAAGATGCTGAGAAATTAGTTCATGCTTTTGTTTTCAGTCATCTAGATTACTGTAACGCACTCCTCTCAGGACTACCCAAAAAAGATACAGCATTTGACACCATTGACCATTCTATTTTACTGCACAGGCTAGAAAATTATGTTGGGCTTACAGGCACCATGCTCGCTTGGTTTAGTTCTTATTTATCAAATTGATTCCAATATGTACAGAAATGTTCTGACAGTACTCCATCATTATACACAGAAGTTCAATATGGTGTCCCGCAGGGCTCAGTACTGGGACCTTTACTGTTTTCACTATACATGCTTCCACTGGGATCTCTCATTAGGAAACATAATGTTAATTTTCACTCGTATGCAGATGACACCCAGTTATACCTTTCATTTAAATCAAATGAAGTTTCTCCGATGTTGTCTTTAATTAGCTGTGTTAGTGAATTAAAGGAGTGGATGGATGAGAACTACTTGTTTTTAAACACAGATAAAATAGAGATGTTAATTGTTGGAGGGAATGACGCTGATCACAATAACATTTTGTCATCATTTAACTCAGTTGGAATCCCCATTAATTTCACTGAATCAGCCCGAAATCTCGGAGTTATCTTTGACTCTAGCATGTCATTTAAAGCACATATTACAAAGTTGTTGTGATATAAACACAGACCAGACATCATAAAAAGGTTTGTAGAATTGAACAGAGATGTTCACAACACTGAGTCCAAAACAGAACTGATTCCATGGTGGTAAAATGGCGGCTTTAAAGGTCCATACAGGAAGTGACATCATCAAAGGGGCATGTCCCAGAAGTTACATCATCTGGACCGGAGGTGATGTCATTGAGGAGGCGGGACCCGGAAGTGACGTCTTCTAAGGCATCGGAACCTGGTAGGATTTCTCGGGAAAGGTCTGCAGGGAAATGAGAAAGATAGTCAGTGCACCCCACCCTCCCCTGGTCTAATGTGGTATTAACATTACTTAAGCCCTTCAGCTGTCTCCTACTCGCACGTGTGTGACATTGTCCAAATCATGTTTCTTCCATCTTAAAAATGTTAGAAAATTAAGGGGCTTTCTAAATAAACAGGATTCTCAGAAAAGAATTCATGCATTTATTTCTAGTAGGAGTGACTACTGCAATGCGGTGTTCACTGGATGTTCAAACTGTTCTTTATACAGCCTCCAGTTAATCCAAAATGCTGATGCAAGAATTATTACAAGAACAAGAAAATATGAACACATAACTCCAGTTCTTAAATCCTTACACTGGCTCCCAGTTAAGTTTAGGGCAGATTTCAAAATCCTCCTTGTAACATATAAAGCATTAAATGGCCAAGGTCCGGCTTATTTGTCTGAACTTATCATGACTTACAAACCAGAGCGCACATTAAGATCTCAAGATGCCAGTCTGCTTATGATTCCAAAGATTAATAAAATAACAGTGGGAGGTCGAGCATTTAGTTACATGGAACGTAAACTGTGGAATTGTCTGCCTGCTACTATAAGAAATGCTTCTTCAGTCTCAGCTTTTAAATCCTGGCTGAAGACTCACTACTTCAGTTTAGCATATCCTGACTAGAGCTGCTGATTAACTGTACAGACTGCATCTCTGTTGTTAGTCATTAGCACTAAAACATAAGTAACATGACAGTTATAATTTGATACTAACCCTCACCTATTCTGTTTCTCTTCTCGGTACTAAAATATGGCACTTACTTACTTGCTTATGGTAAAGTCATACCTGATGGAGGATCGCAGGAATCGTGGGAAAGAGGGGTCCTTTCATCGGATTGGCTGGCCCAGCACTATTTCAGCCGTGGAATGGCCAAATGGGGGAGGCAGCTTGATGGACGAGTTGTCCAGGATTCTAAACAAATCCAAATCATATTATGTGATATCATCTACTGTTAAATTCTGCTACGTACTTCTAAAATTTGTATTTGTATACTGTATTGAGGATTTGTTCTGTTCTGTGTATTGTATTGTATTGTATTCTATTGACCCCCTTCTTTTTGACAGCCACTGCACGCCCAACCTACCTGGAAAGGGGTCTCTCTTTGAACTGCCTTTCCTGAGGTTTCTTCCATTTTTTCCCTATTGGGGTTTTTTTGGGAGTTTTTCCGTGTCTTCTTAAAGAGTCAAGGCTGGGGGGCTGTCAAGAGGCAGGGCCTGTTAGAGCCTATTGCGGCACTACTTGTGTGATTTTGGGCTATATAAAAATAAATTGTATTGTATTGTATTGTATTATTTCAGACAATATATGATTTTTTGTTTCTGTCACAACCTCTCTTTTAAATACAGTCCTCTTGTTTCTTGCATCATCAAACAACTGAGTTGGGGAGATTTCTGTCCCCTTTCAGGTTCCATTTCTGTATAATCTTCAAAGTCAACTGTCCAAATAAAAGAGGACAAAACTTAAAGATGCAATTAGGTGGGGTGCTGGCTATGTCTGATATTCCCTTGAAACCCCTTCATGTGGTAAGACACATACAATATTTGCCACTATACTGCCCATACACTTGCACACTCAGCAGTGCCTAAATCTGTTTATAAATATGTATAATCTTCTTAATGTTAATTAAGGTGTTTCTTAAGAAGCATCCATTGTAGCTTTACAATGCTTCTCATAATTATTCTTCACTTTTTGACACTAAGTGAGAAAGACACCTAAATGCATCTTGATTCATATTTCAGTGAAGAGCCAGACTTATTTCTTTTGCTAAAAAATGTTCCTAGACAGAGACGGTCTATTTATAAGCTTAAGTGCTTGACATTGATTGTAATGAATACACTGCACTCTTAAGTACAGAACTTGACCATTAGAATGATTAAATGTTGCCGTGGTGGGTTTTGTTTTTCATTTCTTTCAGCACCATTTTTACTTTAATCCATACTACAACATCAGAGAATGACCTATTGATCACAGTTGCAAATTAAACCAATATCCGAGAATTACTGACATAACTCATACAGATGAAAAAAAAAACAAAAAAAAAAAACAAATAAACACGAAAGATCTCTTTCCATGGCAAAATACAGGCTGGATGAATGCTCTGTCATACAGTAAGCCCGTTTTTCTGAATATATATGCTACCTTGCTGATTTTTCACAACAGTATAAGAATGAAAATGGAAGTAGATCAAAACAATGAGCCTGTATTGTAATCCTATTAACTATTAGCAAGTGACTATAAAAAAATGAGGAAAGCAAAAGCAAGTTAAAGTTGAATATTTAAGAGTGTATTTAAATGGCCTTACACCATAATAGGATGCCATAGTGATGTCATTCTAATCTCATCCATTATCCAACCCATCCATCCATTTATTATCCTAACTACAGGGTCACAGGGGTCTGCTGGAGCCAATCCAAGCCACAAGGTAGGAAGCAAAAACCTGGGCAGGGCACCAGCCCACCACATGCACGCACACACTAGGGACAATTTAGGATCACCAATGCACCTAACCTGCATGTGGGAGGAAACCCATGTAGACATGGGGAGAGCATGCAAACTCCATGCAGGGAGGACCCGGGAAGCAAACCCAGGTCTCCTAACTGCGAGGCAGCAGCACTACCCACTGCGCCACCGTGCCACCCTCAGCCTGATCTAATTTGACAAAATCAAAGTCTTTCCATTTATCACATGAAACACACATACATTATAAACAAATGCAACTTTTCATAATAAAATGCAAATTCACAATAGCCTCCAGCATAGATATGAGGAAGGACACTTTTCTAGTTTAGTCATATAAACCGATCCAGGTAGAATCTCGAATGCACAGGACAGTCCTAAAATTGCCATAATGGGACTTACAGCAAAAGGGACTATGTAAAAATGACAACGAGATGATTTTTATCTGCTTCGCCTAGAGGTGAAGTGATTTTCTAAGTTTGAAACTTCTACTGAGCAGATGACATTTGGGTGCAAATAGTGCAGGAAGCTGATGAAATAACACTCTTGGATGGCACTGTCTTTGGTGGTAAACGACAATGAAGCAAGTTACAAGCAGTCTGCATTAATTCAGTCATAATAGTAATATAAATCATTCTGATCACTCAATGGCATTTTTGAGAAGAAACACATTTGCTATAGTGTAAAGTGTGTCAAGCACACATATCAGAGAAATCTCCAAGGCTCCAGTAATATAGGCAATACCACCCTGAGCAGAGAAGGGGTGGGTGCTGTCATTACATCTTCTTTACCAATCACAGCTCAGAATCTCACAGGCTGAAAAATGAGGGACCCACTCATGTCGCATAATCCACTTGTCAAGTCATCCAGCTGCATCCTCGCAATGTCGCAAACAGATGAATTTTTGCTAAAATATTGTTAAATAAGCCACTTTCATAACAGTCTCTCATATGCCATGAGCCTTGTTATTTGTAGTGAAAATAGGCTTCTTGTGGTCTTTGGAAAGAGTAAGATATAGGCCACAAAGCAGCCAAGTCCATTATGACAAGTAAAGAGCATTCAGGAAGCCCTCTTTCTCCTTCTCTCGATGTCAAAACAGCTTGGTACCAGCCTTGGGAAAAGGTTTTATAGTTTTAAAAACACCAATGTTATAAGAATAGCCATTTAGGAAGAGGTTTGGAGTAGGTAGGCGGTGGCTAGTGAGAAACAGGTAAGTTGCGAGAGTTGCGAGAGCACACTTTTGAGAGTTGCGAAATGTTAAACTCACTAAGGAGTCTTTTGGGGCTTATAAAGTTTTTGGTGTTTTTTGTTTTTTGGATGAAAGGAATGAATATTGCTTCCTAAAGGATCATTCACACTTCAGTGTTTACCTGCATTCTTTTCTGCAGCTGTAATTCGTACCACACAGGTAAAATGAATTCTATTTATGCCTCTTGTTCTCTATGGTGTAGCAATGGATTGTGCAGATTGTGCAAAGTACAAGGGCCTACAAAGTGTGGGGGGCCCAGTCAAGGCCGTATAGATTTAATTTTTCGTTTTTTTATAATTTAACCAAAACGTGGTTTCACAGTCTCGATGCAGTGGCTTCAACATTCAATGTCTTGTTACCATCAACTGTCACCTCAGTGGCTGATGACAAATTGTATGCTGCTGCTGATCTTCTCGTTGAACGCTATAGCACCCTATAGCACCGTCATTTTTCTGCCGTTTTCCGCTCTGTTATTGTCATTTCGTGCATGTTTTCAATCCATTGTGTCAACCAAGTTAACTATTTTCGAAATAGCTCAACTGTTGCTGATAGATCACTGTGCAGTGTCGTCTACTTTCCGTGACATTTGCACAGCTTACATGTTACTGCTGACAAATGACTATTGTTGCATGTGAACGATCGTTCTCCAAGTTAAAACTCATCAAAAATTACCTCGGTAGCACCATGTCACAAGACAGACTTAATGGCTTAGCTGTACTCTCAATCAAAAATGAGCGTGACAGACTACTTGACATGTCAAACATTACGGAGACTTTTGTGCAACAGAAGTCACACAAGCAAGTATTTTAAGGTACTAGTGATATTATAAGTAATATGATTTGTGACTTGTCAGTCAGTTCCATTTTTGTAAGCTTTAATAGTTTAACATATCTGTAATCTGTTTTATTGTGTAGCTCAATATGGCTTACTGTGCATTAGTGTCACTATTGTGAGGATTTATGAGTGTGAACACTTTATGGTGTCCATTTTCTCAGAACTTGTGTAAAACAGGTCAATTGTGTAGTAGTATCCTGTCAGCCGTTGTTGTCGTTTTAATTTGTTTCAAATTGAAATTGATTTATTGCACAGAACAGTTTTTACTTTCTAGCTTATGTTACATTTTAATCATTTTCCTTCACAAAGTTGTCTTAGAAAATTAACTGGGTCCACATTTTACACATACAGTGGAACGTCGGTTCACGAACATCTCGGTTCACGTACAAATTGGTTTACGACCAAAAAGTTCGCCAAACTTTTACCTCGGTTCACGACCACACACTCGGTATACGAACAAGCCAGTTTCCCTTTTGGTTTGTACATGTTCAGTCTCTCCCTGTGCATTTCCTGTGCAGCGAGCGAGCAAGAGAGAGAGACACACACACACACACACAGAGGTGCACGAGACAGAGGCACACATACACAGGAAAGAGAGAGAGCGCAAGCGAAAGAGGGAGTACTGGACGCATAAGGTAGAAAAGGCTTGTTTTTGTTTTCAGTTCTGTTTACAGCGATCGGTTTATAGCGTGCATTGTGGCAATGTTACTTTTCTTGGTTGTTTATTAAATTACGGATTTTTCAAATGTTCATTTTTTCCCTGTGCTTAAAACTCATTAAAAAAAGTGTTTTTAGCGAGCGGTTCCTAGCACTATAGCGCAAACTATTGCAGTGTTAGTTTTCTCTGTTGTTCAAGGTTTTCTCAGTGTTATTCAATGTTTTTACATTTAGTTTACTATTACGCTGTACATTCTATGGTGTAATTAACTATATTTGTGCTTAAAAACTAAAAAAATATACTTTTACATCAGGTTTGTACAGTCTGGAACGCATTTATTGTATTTACATACAATCCTATGGTGGAAATTTCTTTGGTTCACGACCAAATCGGTTTACGACCAGAGTTTCGGAACGAATTATGGTCGTGAACCAAGGTTCCACTGTATTTATGTACTAGTACTACTACTCACACCTCCCACATTTCATTCCGACAATTTATTTTAATTTTGCTAAATTATAGAGGCTGTAATGAAATAAATAAAAAAGTTATTACAAATTTCATTTAGAGAGCTGGTAAGTTTGTCACCAATGTGTGATCTTATAGTGACACGGTCACGGACGCCACTGCCCAGCGGCCCCAAGGATCTAGTTGCAAATAAATTACTAACAGTTTTGCTAGACAGGAAGGGCCCACCTCAAGGAGCTGCACAGGGGCTTTCAGCAAGCTAACTATGCCATTGCTTGTTCTGTTTACCCAAAATTGTGTAACACTGCATGTTTTCCACATGAACACAACAAAACACATTATTGTGAAAATTATTGTGCATTCTACCCTGGGCAATCTCACTAAACAGAAATCCGGCACTGCCAAATCCCATCCAGCAATCGCCTTATCCTAGTTGAGGATAGGCACAATTCTGATGATTTATTTTCACTACAGATTGTTATTTAAATACTAAATGACAGACAGACACATGCAGAATTAATACATAAAAACATTGTTTCTTGTTGTGAATGGAAGTGAAACACAACTTTTTTCACCCGTTTTGTTTGCAAAGTAAAACACAGAGTTTCTCTGCAAATTGAGTTTTACATGAATCATTTCAGCCATCACTAGTAGTAGTCCTGCTAAAAGGCTCAGGAGGCCAACAAAAGAACACATGAGAATTACATGTAGCAGACTGAAAACCTGAATCTGTTGAATCAGTCCTGAAGGGTTCTTTGGGGATGAACAATTTGCTCACTTTGTCAAGGATGACCTTTTTTTAAAGTCAAAACACAGACAACATGAGTGGCTTTGAACTATTATTTTGTTAATGTGGTAATTCTAAAGGAAACTGACTTTTTGCAGAGGGGCCAACAATCAGTATGGCAGGGCAGCTTCTTGGGAGCTCCATTCAGGCTGATTTCTGGGTAGATTACAGGATGGTACCTAGTAGTGTGACCCAGACAGCTGCCCTAGCACATTGTGAAGGAAATGTTATTAGTCTGGAAACATGTCTAATTAGCCTTTATCATTGCAGCAAACAAGAAATGAGTATCCTCCCTTTCCTGCTTTTTTTGTGTTTAATCAATGATTTCAAAATTTCCAAAAACATTTTTTGTCTGTCTTTTTTGTCAAATTCATGCATTTAAACTCATGGAAACAGGCACTACAGATAACCCCATGTCATGCAAACAATAGACATGGGTCATGCATGTTAGTTTCAACTATTTGTTTTGCTTCATCTGGAGGATATAATCCTGACAGAGAAGCCCAGTGTTTGCTACAGTAACAGTTAACTAGAATCACTCATGGCCTACAAAACATTTCTGATATGAAGAGAGCCATTTTGGCAAATAATAGAGTATCCATAAAAATCTGAGTGACCCGAAAAAAAGTTAATAGACACCTGTGTCATTAACGGAGCATAAAGGCAAAAAACTGGCAGTTCTCACAATTTTATATTTTTGTCTAATAATTATTAGGGGATGGTAGAGTGTATTGCTGACTCATACATTCATAGATGTACACATGGTGGCATTTTTGGGAAGCAGAGTGATTTGCAATGCTGGCTCAATACTTTAGAGATTTTTTGTTTGACCACAGTGGTTAGTACTATTAGCAGACAAGCCCAGAGATGGAAGTTCAGCTGCCAGTTGGGTCATCTTTCTATGGAATTTATACATTCTCTCAGTATTCATGTCTGATTTTTCTGGGTTTCCATCCAGGTGGTGCTCCTTAGGTTAAGCTGGCAGGTACTACGATATTAAGACTAATTTTGTGCTAGCTTGGGGCAGAGTGTTGGCTCTGAAACTAGGGATTTGCACTGGTAATTGGAAGGCTGCCAGTTAAACTCCCATAAATGCCAGAAACGACTCTGCTTTGTTGGGCCCTTGAGCAAGGCCCTTAACCTGCAATTTCTCCGTCCTGGGTATGATGTAGGTCCTCCAACTTGCAAGGACAAACCTGGGGGTTGATGGCACAATTGTCACTCCAATCCCATAAACAACCTCACTGTTCCATTCCATCAGAGCTAGTGTGGTGCTGAGGTGTCACCCATTGCATGGTTGCATGGGTCCCAATCTGGGATCCTGAGTTGGTTTGTCATGTGGTGAGTGCGGCAATGTGCTGTATCAGCACATGCTCCTAACCTGTGCTAGCTCGACAGGGTGTCATCCATCTTTCAGTCTCAAAAGCCTAAAGAGTGCTCATCCACAAAAGGGTAATTTCTCCTTGCATCATACTGTATAGAAATTCTGCATCACATTTAGATGTACTGTACTTGAATATGACATTACAGAAATAGCTGACAATGAAAAACTGAGTAAATGGCACTTTTATTTAATTTTGAAAAACATGCATTTTGAATAAAGAAAATTAAATTTAATTTAATAATCTACAGAAGCCTGGGCCTTACATTTCATTGTCTTTTGCCATTTTTTTACACTGGAGTGTATTACTTCATTTTCACATAAACACTTTATTGCAAGTCTCTCAATGTTGATAAAATTACTGAGATGACTGTGAATGGCAGGAAGACCCACCCTGCTCACCCTCCACTTTAAATCAAGAGTTCGCTAGAGTGTGTCTGGAAGTGAACCTGACATGGTCCTCCACCATAACCAAGACAGCATAGCAGCGACTCTAGCTGAAAAGGACAAGCCGTTCACGTTGTATCCTCACCACGTTTTCTAGGGGCTCCATTGAAAGTGTCTTGACTAGTTGCATCACTGTCTGGCATGGGAGCTGTAATGTTTCTGATTGGAAGTCCATACAACAGAGAGAGCGCACTGTGGAGACCATCATTGAGACTTCCTTCATGGACATGTGCACAAAGCACTGCCTTTTAGCAGCTCAGTTATTTGCATTGTCTGGTAAAAGTTGTATGATTACCCAGTCCTCATCCCCTACTTGTGACAAATCGCCATCTCCCCTCAGTCCTCCATCCACCAAAACTCCATCCCTCCTTCCTTCTTAAGATGGAAGTAAAAAACTTAGGGGTAACTGTTGACTGTAACCTGAATTTTAAATCGCATATTAATCAGATCACTAGGACAGCATTTTTTCACTTAAGAAACATAAGTAAAGTTAGACCTCTTATATCATTGAAAGATGCTGAGAAATTAGTTCACGTTTGTTTTTAGTCGACTAGATTACTGTAACGCACTCCTCTCAGGACTACCCAAAAGACATAAATCGTTTGCAACGAGTGCAGAATGTAGCTGCTAGAATCCTAACTAGGAAAAGAAAATCCGAGCACATTTCTCCAGTTTTGATGTCACTACACTGGTTGCCTGTGTCATTCAGGATTGACTTTAAAATTCTGCTTATGGTTTATAAAGCCTTAAATAATCTCGCTCCATCTTATATATCGGAATGTCTGACACCTTATATTCCAAATCGTAACCTCAGATCCTCAAATGAGTGTCTCCTTAGAATTCCAAGAACAAAACTTAAAAGTAGTGGTGAGGCGGGCGGCCTTCTGCTGCTATGCACCTAAAATCTGGAATAGCCTGGCAATAGGAATTCGCCAGGCTAATACAGTAGAGCACTTAAAAACACTGCTGAAAACACATTACTTTAACATGGCCTTTTTATAACTTCACTTTAATTTAATCCTGATACTCTGTATGTTCAATTCATCATAATAACTATTCATGGTGGCTCTAAAATCCGTACTGACCCCTACTCTCTCTTCTGTTTCTTTTTCCGGTTTCTTTGTGGTGGTGGCCTGCACCACCTCCACCTACTCAAAGCTTCATGATGCTCCAACAATGATGGATGGATTAAAAGGCAGAAGTCTACGTGACCATCATCATCAAGTCCTTCCGTGAGAACCCTAAATCCAAAGTGGACAGTTTCATTTATGTGAGGTAGAATGTCCAGAGGGGACTGGGCGGTCTTATGGTCTGGAATCCCTACAGATTTTATTTTTTTCTCATGCCATCTGGAGTTTTTTTTTTGTTTTTTCTGTCCACCCTGGCCATTGGACTCTTATTCGATGTTAATTAATGTTGACTTATTTGATTTTCTTACTGTGTCTTTTATTTTTATATTCTTCATTATGTAAAGCACTTTGAGCTACATTTTTTTGTATGAAAATATGCTTTATAAATAAATGTTGTTGTTGATGTTCCTACCTCTGACAAAATGCTCCCATCTCAAATCTGCTTTCTGCCATTCAATGAAATACCATCCTCCTCCTCTTTCACTTGAAAAGGATGAGGTCTAAACCATGCAAATTCACTCAAATTATTCTATTAATACCAATATATTAAAAAGTAAGTTTTCATTACATAAAACAATCCACTATTATGACCAAAAAATGAAAACATTCAGCCAAGAATAAAATAACAGAAAAAAATTTATGATGACAAGAATTAAATCTGTAGGTAAAGTATACCTAATTCAGAAAGTTCAAGAAAAAAGGCAAGATTCATAAACATAAAACGACTTCAAGTTACAAGAACTAAAAATGCTATAAACCTGGAAATAATATACTTTGAAAACTACAGAACCAACGACCAAATAAGAAATAGCAAAAGATGTGAATAACCTACACAACGCAGGAAGGGGAGTCTGAAGAGCACTGTACAAAATAACAGTGCTTCGTGAAGATCTGAGGATGCTAAATGCTCTTTTATAGTTCTCAGGTGACTCTGCTTTTTCAAAGGTGTAATTGGAGGCCCTGCTTCCTGGACCTTCAAACAAAATGAAAAAAATTAAGAAACAGTTAAAGAAATTAAACAAAGTACAACTATACATGAGAAAAAGTGAACATAGTGGCAGGAAACAAACCAAACCATGACAGAATCTCCTCCCTACCAAAGAGGTGAATTCCAGACATGCCAAAAAGAGACTAAGCTGAAAGGTCCAAAAGTCTTTTAAAAAAACTGCAATACCTGCTCTAAGAGAAATGGCCAAAATTTTAGGAGTATCCACAATTGGTATGACTAAAGAGTGAGGGACACTTTCATCAGGAAAAAGTGCAGCAGGGCCTTTGTTAGCGAGATCTGAACACTCCTGCTGACTGGAATGCTGGTAACAAGACTTGAGCCCCTCTTACTGGGGGGATGCAGATACCTACTGTGGAGGACAGGATGGTGAAAATGCTGACAACAGCTTTTGGGTTAACTGGCAAAAACTCTGTAGTGGCCATAATTTGAACTTATGGTCAAAGACTTCCCATTCGCCTGAACTCGCTCTAGAGTAATCACTCAAACTGGTATACATATGATCAGATTAATAACACGCTGTACAAAATTCTGCAGAGTTCAGTATATGCCTATATGTATTCTGACACCAGAAGAAGTTTTGTGGTCTGGAAGGAATCAAAATTTTATTGAGAAAATGTTCAGGGGAAAAATAGATGGCTGAGGTTGCCACTGATACATTTTAAGCATCCGTTTTATGAGCTCCCCCCTTCTCAGAAGCTGGTCTGACTGAACACTGACTTTTGTTTTATTGACATCTTAAATACTTACAGGGCCGGAAAGGGATGGGGCTTGCCACAGTGAGGCAGAAGTGATATCATACATCATCTGGGGATTTCTTGTCTAGTCTAGTGTGGACAGCCCGGACACAGACAGGCGGACATGTTGTTAAAATACCACCACACGTTTATTTACAATATTTACACATATAATAATGGTCACTTAGACCCAATCCAAAGTCCATAAAGTGCACAAACCCCAAAATGACAATCAGTCCTGGCCACAATGCCTTCTTCTCGGGCCGCCTCCACTCTCTTCTGCCTTGTCCTCCTTCCACCCGACTCTAGCCTCGAATGAAGGGAGACAGCCCCTTTTATACATGACCTGGATGAGCTCCAGGTGCTTCCGACACTCCCCCGTTGGCCACGCCCCAGCGTGGCGGAAGTGCCGGCTGTTCTCCTGGCAGCTCTCCAGGTACCGTCCTTATTCTTCCCCCCAGCACTTCCCGGTGTGGCGGAAGTGCTGAGGTAACAGGTCCCCAAGGCATTGGGGCGCCTCCTGGCGGTGACCACGGGCCCCTACGGGGCCCCAGAGCAACCAGGAAGGCGGCCCCCACGTGATCCAGGGTGGGCTTAGACCCACATCCGGTCCCTCACGGCGTCCCAGCCGGGTCGTTGCCCCTGGCATCCCTGACACTAGGAATGAAGACTTGTTAGTGACTGTATCACACTTTTATCTCCCACAATCATGTTTCCCTTCACCTATGACTGTAAAACACATTCCATGTTCATGTGTCTGACTATGTATACAATGTGTGTATATACATATACTGTATATACAGTATATATACATTGTTATACACATGCATTTATAGGGGATAGTTTAAGAGCTCTGCGGATGGTAATTTCCACCACTACTGGGGTTGGTGCTGTGTAATAACTCCTTCTCTTTTCCTACCTGTGCAGACCAGAAGATTTCCACCACCGAAATTACTTCTGGTGCCTGCCCGCCTGGACCTACCTCTTCCTGCTGGAAACCATCAAAGCTGGAAGCTCCGCCATTTTTGAGTCAGTTCAATATCGGGCTTCCATCTGAAAAGACATTGCCTTAACATTCTTGATTTGCTCTTGAATTTTTTGAAATTCAATTATATGGGGTTACCCAACTTTTCTTATTGTGTCCTCTTGTTGTTACAACATATATATATAGTAAAATGAAGCACAAGACACAATCATAAAGGTTTGGGGATTTGCCCTGTATACTGCAACAAAAATTATGTCTTTCCTTTCAGACATCAGACGTGATGGTTGCTGGGAAGGCGTGATGGATTGTGGGAGGTTGACGTCATATTTAGGGGACCAGAGGGAAGAAAGGAACCCGGAAGTAGAGACCGTTGTATTTTCCGGGTTTTATGGTGAGGTTGCTTCGTCTATTCTATGGGAGAAAGGAGAGAGAGGTTAGTACGGCGTCTTTGTCCCCCGGCCGGGTTTATCGTGGTGCACGTCGGGTCTTTCAACTGCTCCCGATGCGCTCATGCGTGACAATATATATATATATATATATATATATATATATATATATATATATATATATATATAGCATATGTCAAAAGTTTTGGAACACTTTAGTTTTATCAGTTTTTATGGAAGTGCATGCAGTTTAATATCCTAATGATTTCATGAAATCAAGGCATAGAAAATATAAACAACGGTGTATAAAAAAATAAGTAAAGGAAACATTAAGTGTACAAATTTTTATTCAAATTGTTGCTTTATCAAAGTAGCCAACTTTTGCTGACATAACAGCCAAACTGTATTAACCTTTTGATTCAGAATGCCAGTTACTCTTTGCAAGTCACCAATTCTAACTCCAGCAAAAGGACTCCAGACCATCACACTTCCTCCTCCACGTTTGACAGCTGGTGTCAAACACTGAGGAATAATCTTTTCTCCAACTTGACAGCATATAAACAACCTGTGTAATAAACCAAAAATTTTCATTCATTTGTCCCTAAGATTTTCTTCCAGTCTGCATTAGTCCACCCTATTTCATCTTTTAATGAATGGCTGCCTTACTGCCACTCACCCTGTCAACCCTGCAGCACAAAGTCTCCTCTTCACAGTACAGTAGAAGCTAAGACTTGCTTTTTTCAACCTGCACTGTTAAGCTGTGCTTGAAGCTGTTGTGCTGTGAGGCCCTTGTGATCACGCAGGCTGGTGACCCTCAGAAACTTATCTTCTGATTGGGTTGTGACTTTGGGACTGCCCAGAACTCTTCCTTTCAAAGTATCTTCCAGTTTTCAATTGCCTTTGAATTCTATAGGATACCATACTCACTGACACTTTGATTTTTTTGCTAGTTTTCTATTTGAAAGGCCTACACTTTCTAAGGGTAATAATGCTCTGTCTCATTTCATTTGTTTCTTTTCTTGCCATTATCACTGGAATATTGAGCAAGTAGTATTTAAGAGGGTGTAGTAACACAGTCTGTTCCAATTCTTCTTTAAGATAGACAGATGGTTTTTAAGTAATCAACAGATGTTGGGACACCTGTGAAAATTGTTTTCTTCAACTTGCAAGGCTTCATTTACATTAATTCCTGTAGAACATCTGTAGGCTGTAATCTATGAGTTCTTCCCTGAAGAAGGCCCATTTGTGATATCATGAAATTTCCTTTATTCAGTTTTTGATAACATAAACTTTATGATTTTTAACCTCTGAATGTTTACTGCTTACCTTTTCACCGTTAGGTCATTCATTGCATTTCATTGCAAGAACAACTGAGGTTTTTCTATTTATATTGTTTATATATATATATATATATATATATATATATATATATATATATATATATATATATATATATATATATATATATATATATATAACCTCTGAGTTAGAAAATTTTTTGCTTAATAAGGTTTGACTGACTAATGATAACATACTGGCCATGGGTTGCCTAATTTAATTTAATTTATTTCTTTAAAGAATGAAAGAATGCATTTGAATGAAAGAAATGTTCTAAATCAAGCTATCATTTGACTGTACAGTAATTGGATAATTAATGTTAAACACAGCATATGTTAGCTCGATATCAAACAGGGAATATGTGATTGCTACATTTATGTTGGCATAATTAACTGTTGTCCTTTGTGTGGTTTTGTTTGATACCTATGACTCCTGAGCTTTATTTTAAGGAATTTTCTAGCTGGTAAATAATTTCTGGTAATTATCTCTAACATTCTATGTTCAGCTTCTCTGAAATTTTTTAGAAGTTGTGCCAAGATAGTGATTTACTTTACAAATAATTATTCATAAATTATTCTTCACTTCAGCCTTTTTGTCTGAAGCTAGTATTCTGCTGGAACTTCACCCTTTTTGTCCTGCTTTAGACAGGTGGATGGCTTAGAGTTACTTCTCAGGACAAGGGAAGTGCTTGACTCAGAAAACAATTTTTTTTTTATTCTTACTTTTTACAATAGAAACAAAAATAATGTGCATGAGGACCAAAGACTGCTTCCCAGTTTCCTTGAATACTCTCAGAAAACCAGGCCACTGTAAAGGAAATTTTCTGTGTGCTTTTCTGTGTGATCAAAACTTGATGTGCCAGCACAATTATCATGGAGATCATTAGGTCGTATGACATTTAACTTTTATTATTATAGCCATTATATTTATATACTGTATAAGAAGGTTCTACTTAATGGTAATGTTTTGCAAAAGACTAATCTAGGTAGATATTTTGGTTCCTTTCTATCTATACAAAACACAGCCTGTATGAAGGGCTGTGCTATTCTCTTTGTGTTGATGGCACAAACTGATGTATCTTGCAGCTGTGTTATGCAACATATCCTAGCTTGCATAGCATCAAGCACTTCCATATTTCTTCAGCCTTGTCATAACGAACTGAGCTGTTCACATAACAGAACTCCCTCAGGCCTGTTATAATTAAGGATGTCTGTGAAACCTTTGCGGTGGTGATCTCAGGAAAATTTCCCAACATCACTCAGTTCTCCTTTTGTAAAAATTGGACTAAAACCTAAATGGAGAGGATCGAGTTATGATGGCTCAGGCTCAAATGGAGCTCACTGCCAGTCTGCTTAAAGATTGCCACAACATGAAGCCACTTAGTGTTCATGTTGTAACCATCATGCAGTGACTATACACACCACATGCAACCCAGTCATTTCAGTCCTATCAGGAGGACTTAAGAGCACTAGAGCAAATTATACAGAAAAGGTAGAACTCACTAGAGGTCAGTGGAGTGTGAGTTAAATATAATAAAGTGGGGGTCATTATAAAAGAAAATGTTTATCTACAGTAGCAGATCAAACAACACTATGGAGTTCAACATTTCACCTATTTTCAATTAACAATAATCTGCTATCAAACAACATAAATGAGCTGCTTCCACCATGATTCCATTACTTTTTTGAAATTTTTGCACATTGTAATTAATCATTTTATTATAACAATGTATTTGCAACACTACTTTGTTTAGTCATGGGTGTTGTCATTTTGTATTCTGTTTTCATATGCATAGACTTCTTGCTTAACTTTTTTTTTTTATTTTTTATTTTGACATTGTATTGAACCCTTAAGTAGGTGAGACACAAAAATAACCGGACTGAGCTTGGGGCTTTCCTGGAAAACCGTCTAGAGGTTGGGCGAACATGAATCATAGAACTACATCCCTGCCTACACGCCCTCTCAAACCACCGACCGGCTAGGTATATCCTATGAATAGCCCAGTCAGCGTTTGCACAACAATTGCTACACGAGTTCCCGCGACAGTGTTGGGTGAAAAAAGCGACCAGAGAGACAAGCACAATAGTTTTTTCCGTAAAGCAGCTTTTGACTGACAAAAACATTCCTGTCCTCGGTCATCCTTCCTATTCGCCCAATTTAGCTCCCTGTGATTTTTAGTTGTTCCAGAAAATCAAAAGTGACCTGAAGGAAACACATTTTTCTTCAATGGATGAAGTGAAGACTGAAACAGCAAGCCTGTTGAAGACCCTCAAGCAAGAAGATTTCCAGCCATGTTTCAATCAATGGAAGATACATATGGAGCGGTGTAGAGATCGGGAGGGGGAGTGTATAGAAGGTGACAATATTTAGAATGCTGTAATTCATCAATAAATATATATTTTTTTACCAATCCAGTTATTTTTGTGTCTCGTCTCGTATTTCTGAATCCTTTTCCTGACTGCCACTCGGTGGCTCATCTCCTGATCAAAATATAACCTTCTATTTAACTCTCCTTTTCTGGATAAATTGCCTAATTTCACCTTATGAGTACTGCTAGGTTCAGTCATGGGCTAAGTGGCCTGCCAGGTTATTCCAGCTGGACTCTGCCTCACATGTAGCAAAGTTAACGCTGCACAGACAGGTTCAGAGAGTATCCATCCAGAGGTTAATACCGTTTCAGCAGTCTTCATGCTTAACCACGAGGACTTTCGGCATTTGAGTTATTTGTATTGGTTGGTAAATGTTGTTGAATTTGATTCGATTAGATTAGATTAGATAAACTTTATTAATACCAAGGGGAAATTTAGATACAGAAGTAGAAACATAAAAATCAAGGATACAGACTTACAAGACAAATAGTAAAGCAATCAGTTGATAAGTAAAATAAATAAATAATAAATGTATATCGTGCATACATTGTAAAATTATCTTAAAGAGTATCAGCATTTAATTTGGGAAGTTCGGAGAACACATTGAATTGGCTGATAACAGTGGACAGAAAAAAAACCCAGAGGTTCTTCATAGCACATTGTGAAGGAATGAGTCTATGGCTACCACAGAGGGCATTCTGGAGGGGACAGAGAGCATTTTTCATGATGGCATCCAATTTTGCTATCATCCTCATTTTTAAAAAAGCTTCCAGTGGGTCCGTGGTTTGCTCTGTGATGGAGCAGGCTTTTTCATAATATGTGTGTTCAGGCATTGTGCATCTTTTGAGCTCAAGTTGCTCCGTCAGGAGACTGCAGCATAGACCACCACACTGGCTACTATGGAATGGTGGAATATTTCATATCAAAAGACCTGAGTCTCCTTAGCAAGTGCAGTCTGCTCTAGCCCTTCTTGTCCAGTGCCACTGTGTTGTCAGACCAGTCCAGTCTGCTGTGTATGTGAACCCCCAGGTACCTGTAGCTCTGCACCACTTCTATGTCCTTCCCCATTGATGTTGACTGGACTCAGAGGCTTTTGGCACATCAGAAGTCCACCACTAACACTTTTGTTTTGTTGATGTTGATCTGCAGGTTGTTATTCCTGCACAACAAGACAAGTCCCCCACAACCTTCCTATACTCAGACTCATCTCCATTATTAATGCTGCCTCATGATGGAGGAGTCATCTGATAGTTTCTGTAGATGGCCATCACTGGTTGTGCTGGAAGTCTGTTGTGTAGAGGGTAAACAGGTAGTCATCATATATTTATATTTAAATCTATGCCACACATTTAACAATGTCTGTAGTTATTAGTTTATGGCATTGCTTTGTTTTTGTAATCTGTGTCTGCTGCAGTGTGTCATTGTTCCATGTATTCTATTGAGACTGCATTTTTGATATTTTAATACTAACAGGATTAGCAATATACTTATATGTTACATTGTACTCTAAGCTATAATGAAAACAGATTAAATTGACTTAAACAGGATGTATTATTAATAATCAAAAGACTGTGCAGTTATTAGATAAAAAAATAAAATGAATGGAATACAGGCAATACTATTATTTAAATAAGCAGATAATGTGTGACTGAGCATTGGCTAAAATGAAATCATGTTTGGAAAATACTGCAAAATACTAGCAATAACACAAAGGAAGCGAAGGCGACATGAGGATTCGGGATGAAGAGACATCCTGTAAAATATGTGAGAAGCTCATCACAAAATGTGGATTTACTAAGGTTAGGCTTTTTATGAGATTGGCCAAGAATAAATTATTCGAGGAGTTTGATGAGATGTCTTGCATTGTAATTTCCTTGTTACAGACAGAAACCTATCCAATAAAGGATAGGAAAAATACCAGAATACACATACATTTTTGACTGTGGAAGTATAATAACATTCTCAAATGTACTTAAATGAACTCAGTGTTATGAGGGGTCAGGGCTTCTCCTGCCAACATCAAGTGCAGGCAGAAACAATTCAGGAAGGAATACAAGTCAGTCTCATCCCATTCACAGAGACGCAGACATCCATATACAGTACAGGTAGGTTTTTTTAGACTTGTCAGTAATGCATGTGTATTTATGATATATGAGGAGATGGGAGTACTCAAAGAAAAAAACAATGAAGACACAGGGAGAATGTGAAAAACTAGCAAACCACTGTTTTAAACAGAATTGCACCAGGGACATCATGTGTCAAATGTCCAGTGGTGTCATGGTAGTAACTGTATGGCTGTTATAAGCATTAAGAAATGGTCGCATGAAAACAATGAAAAAAAAATGTACATTGAGAAAAATATATTTTATAGTCAGACTACCCATCCCTCACAGCTTCTCCCACGTATCAGTGAAACAGGACAGTGAGGAGTGCCCCGCCCAGCTCTCTACTCCTGACGTCACTCTACCCCTTCCCCTCGGCCTGCAGTCTCTGTTTCAGATTAGCACGAATATATCGCTCCTGCAAGCGAACTATGATTCTTAGCGCAATAAGAGAAGTCGCAAAATTAACCGGAATGTTACAGCAAATTATAGAAAAAGAAATATCTAAATCTGTTAAGTAGTTCTCTCATTCTGTAACTAAGTGGAGTTAAGTTTACGCCTCGAGGCAGATGTGTGAGTAAGGAGGCCCCCACCCCCCACCCGATGAGTCTCTCTTGGATTTGCGCTAATAAATCGGTACTGCAAGCAAACTATGATACCTAGCGCAATAAGAAAGTTGCAAAATCAACGGAATGCAAATTCTAGAAAAAAACCTGATCTAAATCAATTAAGTAGTTCTCTCATGAAAAGCGGACAGATGTACAAACGGGTCCAAAGAACTATAAGAAATTTTTCGCTTGGACCACAAAATTTTTAAAACCGTTTCTTAGTAAGCACCTAAGGGCCAAAGGTAATCTACATTCCAAATTTCAAGTCCCAAGTCCTCATGGTTTAGGAGATTTTGTGATTAGTGAGTCATTGGTATTTGGCTTTTATACAGTATATATAGACTAGCAAAATACCCGCGCTTCGCAGAGGCGAAGTACTGCCTTAAAATTTTTATTAAGAAGAAAATTAAACCTTTTTAAACTAAGGGAAAATATACCAATAATTATTTGTTAAGGATCTCTTTGTATACCACATTGTGAGTTCGGCCCTCTGGTTGTAATATGACCAAGCTGTGCGCTGAGCTTACTCTTGAGCATGCAACTTACAGTTGGCCTTGTGAACAGTAATCTTGTTTCAAATCTCACAGCTTGGATTGCTGCTGTCATAATCGGTTTGAGTTTCATGGTTTGTTTCAATTACAACAGTATTTGTAGGACTTGTGTTGAAGAGACATTCGGCATCTGTCAAGCGTTGTAAGTATACAACCGATTTCATCGATAACTTCACATCCAGCTTTTGAGAGTTTAAACATTCATAAACAACAAAGTGTCCACTACTGAAATCGTCACCTGTCAATCTAAGATGTTTAAGAGGCATTGGCGGTTGTCGAAAGGTGTAAAATATTTGGCCATTGCGGTACACTTGAAAGCGACAACCGAACAATTCAGCAGCAGCCATCAACTCACATGCAGATGCATAGGCGAAGGGCTTAAGCTTTCACTCTTATAGTGCTCCTGTGTAGTATAATTATCTCCTGTACCGTCATCAGTCCACACCTTGAACCTGTCCCAGTCATTCAATACATAAGACACAATGAGCCTGATATGGTCGTGCAATATGTAACAAAGAGAATGGAAAAGGCAGGTGCCATCTCTGGGCATGGAAACCACTCGGTAAGTGACAGCTCTTTGATCGATGGTGATCACCTTGATAGACATGTTAATGGGGGTACGGTTGGAATTATAAAGGAAATGGGTACCTGAACAATGTAAAGTAAGTCTAAAATACCTAAACAATAACTATAATCGTAATAAATTAACAATAAAACAGCGGAGAAGCAGTGGATTAAATAAAAAGGCTGTAGTTATCAGCAGGGAGACGTGAATCCCGTAGCGAAGCAAGGAAGGGAATGTAGAGACTGGAGCGACGGACGGCCTTATATAGGCAGGAAGCCAACAACGTGGGAGGCGTTGGGATGGGGGACCCAACGCCACCTCACACGGTGACCGAGCTGCAAGCTATGGATGTATATATGTACATAAGTAGGATTCAGTTAGCGTTGGGAACCCGCGTACCAAATTTCTTGAAGATGGGCCCATAAGTAACAAAGACCGTTGAAAAGTTCAATATGGCGGTCGATAGTGGCATCATACCACCGAAATAAGTACCAAATTTCAGCCTTCTACCTACACGGAAAGTTGGAGAATTAGTGACGTTGGAAAGTTCAAAATGGCGGCAGATAGTGGCGTCATACCACCGAAATAAGTACGTACATTGGTTTCAGTTAGCACAGGGAAGCCGCCTACCAAATTTCGTGAAGATGGGGCCATGAATAAGAAAGTTCAACATGGTGGACGTTGTTGACAGTTATGACCATTACGCCTTTTATTAGTATAGATAAACTCCATACAGGTGACACCCAGGCAGGGGATGTTGCAAATATTATAACTATTGTTCTTTCTTCACAATATTTCTTGTGTATTCTAACACTGGATATCAATTTGGCAGTAAGTGAGTTCTGAAGGCTGTGTCTGTACCTTTTCTTAGAATATATGAGTAGGAACTTCTCCAATTATTAATTGACTCGCTACATAGTTATTTTTCAAACTTTCCCTCTAAGCCCTTTCTTTTCGTTCACAATGCTCCAATAATGATTGATATTTCTTTTGGTGTTGTATTCTACATCTGACTTACATCAGTACCCAGAATTCTGCATTTTCTATTTTTTTAGATTCCTTGAGTAGTATGTTTATGTCACATGTAATAATCACGCTGATAAACAGAGACTGTTTTTTTCCAGATGTTTTCTGTTTATTATAATCTCACCATGCCCAATATTATTTTTTTCAGGACATGTTTGTATCCCTTGTAAGGCAGCTTAACCAACAAATATCAGGCTACACTGTTGGTTAACTACATATTGAAAGTTCTTTACAAAGTGATCCATTAAGACTGATGCTTTAACTCTATTTTTAACCCTTTTCTTTGGGGCATGTCTATGTCACTTACCAGTCAGCCTGCCACCAATTTCATGACAGATCAGCTAATAAAGTTGTCTGGCTTCCCCTTTGGTTTTGAAAGAAAGGCTTCCTATGCCACCCATAGTGAAACTGGTTTATTTAGGGAGGATTGTATGTTTTTTTTCAAGAGGAAGCCACAAACTAGGTGTCTATTTGGTTAGTCTCTACTTTTTTATACTGTATAAAGTGTTGCATTTTATTAAGAGTCTTTGAGAATGAAGCTACAGTATATACAAGTTACTAAATTAATACCACAATTAATAAAAAGCCTAGGAAAAATTTACTTAAATGTGTCTTAAAATTTCTAATGCCATACTAAATACTAAATAGAGAGAAATGAGTCAGTCAGGAAAACTACATGTAAAAAAGTTTAAGGGGATTCTAAAACACCTCCTTGCTTTAAAATTAATTATTTAAACACTGAGGCACATCAATGCTTGTCTTCTGACACACACTCTTGCTCACACTTGTAAGATAGTCTGCTCCTGGCTTATCGATTTTGTGCATCAGGCACATCTTTATCACTACAGCCTGCTTAATCCTACTCATTTGTAAAACCATTTGCAAATATTTTTTCAACTTTCAACTGATTATTTTCAATTACTGTTAAATATCACATAAGATTACCTTGGCTGTCAGCTTCAGTTTGGACTTTATGATTTTGCAATCGGCTGGCCTTCATGGCTGATAATATTTAGAAATTGTCTAAAACAGTAGTTTTTTAACATGTGAGCCACAGGCTCATGGACCGCAAAGAGCATTTATAGCATTTGACGTGATGGGACACTGCAGGACTCCGTATTACAGAAGACGGTCCCTGCAGTGGTGTTCCATAATGTTATAAAGACAATTAAAA
Source organism: Polypterus senegalus (assembly GCF_016835505.1). Classification (NCBI taxonomy): domain Eukaryota; kingdom Metazoa; phylum Chordata; class Cladistia; order Polypteriformes; family Polypteridae; genus Polypterus; species Polypterus senegalus. The sequence goes on along the minus strand of NC_053158.1, from coordinate 176,584,257 downwards.
ACAATTAACAGGCAGTTTTAAATTGCTATGAACCTAAAAATCAGAACTGCCTCGTCATATTATGGACTTGAATAAAAGTTACTCAAAACACTGTCCTTAAAATGTTCTCTTTGTCTTTGCTTTACAGTATACTAAACTCAGAATGTGCTGATAAAAACAAAAAAGAATCAGCAATTGATTATTCCATTTTACTGTGGCTTAGCTGTGTTTCATAATCTGCCTCTTTTGATTTCTTCAGCATTTTTTATTGGGCAAGCATACAACATGCCACAGAAAGTGTGTAACGCTGAATGTGAAACTGCTTAGCGTTATGTTTTTTCTTGAAAAACATGTAAAAATTGTTGCATTTTTTGGCTTAAAAATTAAATATTTATTAAATGTGATCATTCAACTGTAAAAGTACAAAGAGAGAAGTGTAGACAGTATAATAGTGATACAGATAAATATAATGAATAATAATAATAAAAATATAGCTAATACCATATATACTGTCAAAATGTGTAGTCTGTGTGGTATATCTTGAAGCATGGTGAAATTCACAATCCAACATCACAGTCGGGACAACATTAGGATGATACCTTACAGATTTTCTTTCCAAATTGATCAGCTTTTGAACAGCACACTGCACGAGTGCGATTAACACCAGTGTCACTTTGAGATTCAGCAGAATCACTTTCAGTTTCACTGTCCATTTCAATTTCACTGCCTGAAGACAGATTCACTTCGTCATCAAGGCTCGTATAACTGTCAAGAGCAAGCAACACCTGGGCTGCAGAAAAATGTTTCTTATGAGACACCATTATGAGGCTAAGACAAGACGTTTCTGCACCAGTGCCCAGGTAACACTTGGGCCTGTCACTTACGCAAGAAACACCTATATTGTTTCCTGACCACTCCCGGCGGCGCTAACGCTGTTGGCACTTTTATAGCCCGACTAATATTCGAGTCTAATGCCTACTTGAGACACGTCTCTATACCTGCCTGAGTGACGCTCGGGTCAAACACTTTTAGCACAGTTTTTACAGCCCAAGTGACACGGGTCTAATGCTAAAGATGTTAATTGGTATTCAGTAACTCAGTAACAACATGGAGGTGGCTAATGCCACTCTCTCTGAAAATTCTTATTGTCACATGCACAGATAACAATAATAATTTTTGTCACTCCTACAACAAGTATAGGGCATCTAAAAATTTCCTTGTTACAAGCCAAGTTTTTTATTTTTTAATTCTTTCTTTAATTTCTTTCTTTTACTGTTGTCCTTTACCAAGTATGGGCCGGTCTTCCAATCCTTCTTGAAACTTAATACTCTTAAATTGCATTTTTGTTGTGATTCTTTACTCTCTTATGAAGAGAATGACTTATCCAACCCCGTTTACATTGCTTGAACTCAGTCGCCCTGCTTTGTTCTTGCCCATAGCTTTGCATTTGAGATTTGTTTAGGCCAATATATTTGACAGATCCTTCTCAGGCATACATCTTCAAATACCTGCAGGTTAGATGATATCTTTTGTTATCTTCCAAGGCTTGCAGCTGTACAGCAGAAATGATTTAACATTAAATATATGAATGTCAAATATTTGTTAAATCTTTCAATGTCATTGAACGGACAATGGGAAGAGTTCCATACTTTATTTAGTAGACCAAATGCTTGGTTTACTGTCTTAATTCAGTTTCTCCCATTAGCATTTGTGCCATGCTCTTTAGAAATATTGTTGCCTGGTCAATGGAACCTAGAGACTTCTTTAATGGAGTTTGCTGTTGTGCTAAGTTCTTTGGAGTTGTTTGCCCAAGTTTGCATAGTTTTAGTTTTCTGAACGTTGAATTCTGAGCCACCTTTTGATACTTCTGGATGTAGTACTTCCAATTGTTTTCCATGTCCTCAAAAGAGGACTAAAAATGGTAGACTAAAATTCGTATGTGCATGCTCCACCAACACGTACCAATCGCCATGAATATTTATAATTTGTATAAAATTTATAAATGAAAACTGTAATAGATGAAACATGAATAGTCCCCCATTAGACTGTGATGGTACTATAAGGGGCTGCCATGTTTTCAAAATATACCATAAAAAACATTTAACACTATGGTACTGTATGTGTAACTCAGGTTATACAGTATATTGTAATTTCATAAATTAATCCGACGGAAGTCAATAAATTAAGCAATAAGGAAACTTACTGATTACCTCCATGTTGCAAGATCAGTGCAAATGGCGCATACAGTATGTATAAAACAACAAAAGGCAGGGCAAACAGGATGGTACATTTTTCATAGAAATTGTAAACCAGTTTTTTGGCTTTATGTGTCAGCAAAACATGCTGATCTTTCAATCAGAACCACTTAAGAACACAGTCATGGTGTTGATACCCTTTTAGATAATCTACTTTTTGGATTTCTAATTTGGGGACCCTGAAAAATAAAGTACTGCAATAGTGTTAATGTTGAGGCAGATGTAAAATTACAAGTTTTGTTCTTTGCAGCTGAATATCCTGCATTTAATGTCTGCCAAAAACCATCAGCCTTTGTATTTGGTGGGGTAAAATGATGTATGATTGTGTTGTTCACCTAGGCCTTCTGCACATTATTAAATGTGTGCACTTTTGGTGAAGCACATATATTCAACCAAAAAGAATAGGGGTTGTAAGGGTATGGTGTGTAAGTGAGTGCAAATTGGCTCCAACCCAGGAAACAAAGGGTTGTGGTGAGGGGATAGGATACAGGCTTGGGTAGATTTGTGACAGATTAATCTTAATGTAATTAATATAAAGTATTACACAAGAACAGTTAGATTTGAACATAAAAGGGGAGGCCCGAAACTTGAAAAAACATCTTATGAGAAGGATCTAGCAGTCATAGCAGACTCATTACTATCTACATCTGTGACAGTGTACAGAAGTAATCAAGCAAACTAACAAGACGTTAAGTTATATAGTACATGGTGTTAGGTACAAGTCAAGTCAGTTTATGCTTAAGTTATATTATGCACCTCTGAGGCCTCACCTGAACTTCTATATTCAGTGTCGGCCTCCAGATTAAGAAGAAGACATAGCAGCACTAGAGAAAGTCCAGAGAAGAGCAACCAGGCTGATTTCTGGATTAAGAGTTATGAGCTATGAGAAGAGATTGAATGAGCTGAACCTTTTCAGTTTAAGCAAATGGAGATTAAAAGGGGACATTACTGAAGTATTTAAATTTATGAAAAGAAGTACATTAAATCTGTTATTTCTTTAAAATAAATTCTGCAACAAGAACACTGCCACACAGTTGGAAATGTGTTAGGGGAAGATTTTGCTCAAATGTTAGTAAGTTTTTCTTCACGCAGAATACCCAAAGATATGTGGAATGAATTTCCAAATAGTGTGGTGGATAATTTAGAGACCTCCAAATCTCAATTTGTTATTTTGGATAATCCAGGATGCAAAGGTTATTGGGCTGAATGGCCTGTTCTCATCACAACTTTCCATCCATCCATCTATTATCCAACCCGCGATATCCTAATACAGGATCACGGGGGTCTTCTGGAGCAAATCCCAGCCAACACAGGGCACAAGGCAGGGCGCCAGCCCACAGCAGGCCGTGCACACACACACACACACACCCACACACCAAGCACACATTGGGGACAATTTAGAATCGCCAATGCACAACCTGCATGTTTCCTAATCTTCACATTTTCTAATGTTCTAACATTCAGTGCTTTACCAGACATTCATTTATCAAAAGTGAATAATGCACAGTTCACTATGTATCTTCTTGTTCATTCCTGTGTTTCAACAAAAACTAACTTTGAAATGATTCACTTTGCCTTATTTATAACAGATGAGACCAATGATTGGTATATTTACAGTATGTGGTATTGCTTCATGTCCTTACACACACCAACCTATTCTATGTGATATACATCCTTCTTTAAGATGAAGTATTCTTCAGTTCTTCTGGCTGATTCTTCCCTTGCTCAAGTGTGTTCTTTGTTTAGATCATATTTTTGTTATCTTTCAAATATTATTTTTCATGTTGTATTATAAATTCTGTTTTTGGTCATGTTCTATGTTATATTCATGTAATATGGTGCTGCTTATTAAGTATGTTTCCATTTTGTGTTACGATAATATTATTGACTAGCCAACCTGCGGCGTAGCATACGCCGCATAATCAGGCCGCTTTTTAAATGATTTTTAAGCACAGAGGAAAAAATAAACATTTGAAAAATCCGTAATTTAATAAACCACCAAGAAAAGTAACATTGCAACAATGCACGCTACGAAGCAACATACAATTGTCCGTGACTGAAAACCGGAGGTGCGCCTTCTCCTTCCAAAGCGGGACGGGTTGAACGGCGCTCGTTCAGTACGCACTGCCCGCTTATGTGCCCGCCCCCAACTCCCTACCTGAGTCGCTTTTGTCTGTGTACAGTCCACACTCACCTGTGAGTCACGTTGACTGTTCATTTTCCAAACACCGCCTCAGTCGGTTTCCACGTTGACTTTTCATTGTTCTTTGCGGTTCTGGGTGCTTTTTTATATATAATCCACCAAGTCACCCGGGGGGGGTTACAAAGGGCAGGAACGTAATCAGTGCGAGCGTATGATCCGCACGTACTGGGAATTTCTCGTTCGTGGGGAACAATTGCAAGCCACGGTCTGCATCACGAATGGGGTTCAACGGCTTACCCACGCCGGGTAGACACACGTTGATCCATTCAGTGTAGCGCGCGCGTGCAGTACCCGACATACAAGCGCATCACAGACCTGTTAATGCTCAATCTCACGTGGCTGAAAGCCACTTGTCCCTGTAAGAATTTGGACGCCGACCGCTGTTGGGTCGTGTAACTATTTAGCAGGCAGGAGTCTCGTTCGTTTTCGGAAATAAGCATCCAAATCGCTCCACTAAGTAAGAACTGCCATGCACCACCACCCACAGAATAAAATACGGAATCATCCCGTATTTGAGAATGAAATTGCGCGTTCCGTGGTCTTGGCCCCCAAGGGATGTGCCCCCCGCTGCAGTATGGGTCCCTTATTTGTTTGTATTAAAAGTGGTAACCCTACCTGTGACTCACGAAGACTTTTCATTGCTCTGTGCGGTTTTGGCTGCCTTTCTATATATAATCCACCAAGACACCTGACCACGGTGGGAGGGGGGGTGTACAAAGTGCAGGAGCATAAGAAGACGCATGTTTGTCGCGGATGCGAATTGCTGTATGTAGCGTGTAAAACAGTTTGCTATGAGCAACAGTTTCGTCAATGACATTTCTCCAAAAAAACCCGACTGACAGAAACAAACAGTTACCTGAAGCAGGAATTTCTATAACATTGAAAGAAGTGTTGTTTCCATGAAATACATTTGAAGCGGTAGCCATGGAGGGCAAAAGAATAGTCAACGTGGCTCACAGCTGGGTTTGGACCGCAGCACAGACCAAAGCGACTGAGTATGTGTTTAATGAGCTGTTTGATTTGGCGGGCAGTGGTCTGAGGTGCGTTCCTGAGCACGTGGGAGGAGGGGTAGAGTTTGTGGGCGGGGATTCGTTGTTCCTTTCGCATGGTTTTTCATGGTGGACGCGGTTGGTGTCGAAACCGAAAAGAATAATGAAAAGTCAACGTGGCTTAGACGTGTTTTGGACTCCTTGCACAGACGAAAGGGGCTAACTGGGTGGTCGGTGAGTTTTTGCGTCAGGGCACATGGGTAGGCAGTGTGAATGCGTAGAGAGCGAGGGTAGACGCGGGCCGGTGAAAAAGGAGTGTTGTTGGGCAGGAAAACGTCTTCCGTGTTCCTGCAGGAGCATCTAAGAAGACGCATGTTTGTCGCGGATGCGAATTGCTGTATGTAGTGTGTAAAACAGTTTTCTATGGTGCAAGCGGTCATGCGTTGTAACCGAAAACTCGTAGACTGCTTACTTCATTGTGTTTTAACCTCAGTCGTAAAGGAATGTTTTAAGGATCCCATGGGATACCCCTCGCACGCTGCATATGGCGATTCACCTCCGCGAGAAACATGCCTCTATGAACAGTCAACGTAGCTCGGAGGTGCATGACATGAACATGGCATTAACCTGACCTGCACCGCATGTGGCCTCCACGACAGACGAATATAAATGACGCCACTTTTTCTGTGTCCTCGCGTCCGACTTGGTGGGCGTGGCCCTGCGAGTTGTCCTATCCAATGGTCTTGGAGTTGGTGGGCGTGGCTCCTTCCTGCGTGCGCCATAGGTGTCTCACTTGTCGGTGGCTTAGTGAATCCACGCCCCTTCCGGCGTGCTTTTCATGGTTGTCTTGCCTTAGTGAATTATAATATTATTGATGGTGGTTTTACTTGTTATCTGCCCAGTCTGTTGTAGGCTGAGCCTAAGGAAGCGGGGCCACCCGATCTTGCTGTTGGGTTGGTGGTACCTGCATTTTGTATTCCTATTTTTTGATAAATGACTCTGATTTTGATGCTGGATTATCCTTTTAGTCCCCTGCTTACTACTGAAGAAATTATTTACTTGTTCATGGAATTATTGGTTTTGTTTGCTTTAGGCATATCCTACTCTTGCCTTTTTTCCTGTCTTACCTTTTTTTGGTCATTTTTTAAATTATTTAAGAAATTTCTGTATTATAAAGGAAATTCATTAATTGTGATACAAGAGGTTTGATTGATTTACCTCGCCTCTTTTGGGGGAAAATTTGGATATTTTGATCATTTTGATATTTAGGTGCATTTGAGTCTTTTGAGTTTCTGCATAGGCTGACTTTGATAGCAAAGCCTACTCTTTAGAGCCAAACCAGAGTAGAGCACTGGTCTGTTTTTGTTTTTTATTTTCCAAAATGCCCAAAAGTGACCAATGTGCAGTTCATTATCAACGTGAAAGCGTCTTGTTCAACAGCACACAATATTCTTTTAAATGGTATTGTGTACCTTTTACACAACCCATGTCCATTTTCAAAATTATTATTGTGACAGCTTGAAATGAGACAAATGTCAGGCAGGTAAAGGATGCAAATTATGTGACATCTGGCATCTGAGAAGCAGGATATCAAATACTAATTACTGTACATAACATTTGACCATTTAAGGATAGAAATTAGTTCACTTTTTGTTAGCATGAGGAGGACACCTGATGAAAAATAGCATAAAAGGAGTTTTCATTAAGGCGGCACGGTGGCGCAGTGGTAGCGCTGCTGCCTCGCAGTTAGGAGACCCGGGTTCGCTTCCCGGGTCCTCCCTGCGTGGAGTTTGCATGTTCTCCCGTGTCTGCGTGGGTTTCCTCTGGGCACTCCGGTTTCCTCCCACAATCCAAAGACATGCAGGTTAGGTGGATTGGCGATTCTAAATTGGCCCTGGTGTGTGGGTGTGTTTGTGTGTGTCCTGCAGTGGGTTGGCACCCTGCCCAGGATTGGTTCCTGCCTTGTGCCCTGTGTTGGCTGGGATTGGCTCCAGCAGACCCCTGTATTTGGATTCAGCGGGTTAGCAAATGGATGGATGGATGGAGTTTTCATTAAGACGTTTTATTGTCATCAAACATGAACAGTGAGAAAGAATACCACTTGAACTTTCAATGAAGCAGCATATCCTGGGAGAAACTGTGCAAACTATGGGCAGTGTGAGCTGGTATCTCTTGATGTCATTGAACATAAGGAGTAGTATAGACAAGAACTATTGTTGTGTCTCCTGAAGCCATTCACAACAAGATTCTATAGGACAACTATTTTGAGAATAGAGCTTTCACAAAAGGGTACCAGATAGGGCATTTAACTTGCTAGTTGTGTTTGTGTTCTAGATAATTTCATTATATTTGTTGTGAAGAATGAAACATTTCATTATTTTGTAGTATAATTTATACCATAATACCTATAGAAAGAGACATTCGATTTGGGTAAGTAACCAACTTCGTCTGATTTCCTTATGTCTTTGTGTGTGAGTTTAATCATTCAACTACACAAACCTGCATTGTGATAACCACTTTGCTTCACTCTTTGTGGATCCATTACTGTGATGTAGAAAACTGCAGCATCTTGCCCAAAAAGAAATATACAGTGTGGCAATTCTTTTGCTGCATCATAAAGGAGTATGCAGTCGTCCCTGATCTCTGAATACTTTTCAAACATGACACTGAGAAACTAAATCATTAAAGTGTCAGAAAATCTGGAGCTAGGAAGTAGACAGTGAACTTAAAGAAAAGCATGAAGCAAAGATGTGAGAGTTTAGATTGTAAAACACACATTTGTACGAGACAACAAATGTGCATGAAACTGCTTTTAGAAGGAGTGCGCCTTATAGAAGTGTATAGTTTAAAAATGCAGATAATGGCAGAATCAGTCATTTTCTTTTGTAAGAAGGTCTGATATCCACGGTGACTTAGAGTTAGAGGTTTTGCTTCATAAGAGTGTATTTTTTAGTATGCATATTCAGGGAGTATGAACATACAAAATTAGGACAGAAATGAACAGCTCTTGACGTGTATAATCTGCTCTTACGTATCTACAGTTTTGTTGCTTACTTTTGCCAGGCACATTGCAATAACTCCTTTTTTTATTAAGACTACACAATACTTCCTTGTTCAATGTGGATCTGATGGCTTCCTCGGGTTCAAACTGGCCTTCTCTCTGGCTGTTTAATAATATTTCCACTGGGATCAGCTGCCTACAAGGGCTGAAAAGTCATTAGCGGTGTTCAACAGAGCACAGGCTGACCACATTTTCATGACATTCTCCCTCTGAACTGTATTTTTGTGTGGTCTGTAAAGGCTTCTGTGAATGGTTATATAAAATAAATTCTGAATTAATTAAGCATATTTTTATTTCTTGTTATGAGTGTTTACATTGCTGTCCTTTTCAAGTTTTAATATGATGTGCTTGAAAGTTAATGTTTGCTACAGCTTCTAATTCTTCACTGATTTATGTCACTTTTGAAGGTAAAAATATAAAATGTCAGTTACAGCTCACACAAGGTCTGCCTGGCATTTTCAGCTTCTTTTACAAACACTTAGAAGCTTATATTTTTTCTCTTTTGTTTTCATATGTTTTAACCTTCAGGGTTGATTTGATCCATTAATTAACGTCTATTTTTGTAACAAGCCCTTTAATAACTGCAACACAATCACTTTCCTATTTTTGAGTTACAACATGGAATTTTTTTCCTTTGTAAAGGTCAGAATGAACATTTGGTAAAATTCTTAAAAAGAAATGGTTGTGTCATTTTAGAACAAATACCAATCTATCTTCAGTACCTATAAAAGTATGCAGCCCTTGGAATTGCTCTTATTTTATTGTCATGCAACATTGAATCATATTGAAATTAATTTGAATTTTTAAAATTAATCAACAAAAAAAGTCTTTAATGTCAAAGTGAAAGTGATCCCTGCAAAGTGCTATAAATTAATTACAAATATTAAGAACACAACAGTTTTAATTACATAAGTATTCACTTCCTTCAACATAATACATCTAAATCATCACCTGATACACCCAAATTGTTTTTGAACTCTCATAATTAGTTAAATGGAGATCATCTGTCTGTAGCCAGGGGGTTTCAATTGACTGTCAAAATGCGCCTTATCTGAATGGTCCAACTTGCGGTGAGTCAGAATGATGGTTCAATGTACACAATAAAGATACACAAATACTACAAGCAACTGTGTGAAAAGGTGATTGAAAAGCAGAAGTCAATGGATGGAGACAAGAAAATTGTCAATGAACATCTGTTGTAGTCGAGTTAAACTAATTATTAAAAATTGGAATGACAAACCTGCACCTTGGGAGGAAATATGTTTTCCAGCAAGACAATGAGCACAAGTATAAAGCCAAAGCTATGCAGGAATGGCTTAAAAACAACAAAGTTTGATAGATAGATAGCTAGATACTTTATTAATCCCAAGGGGAAATTCACATACTCCAGCAGCAGCATACTGATAAAAATAAACAGTATTAAATTAAAGAGTGATAAAACATTAAACTTTGTATAATGTTAATGTTTACCCGGGCGGAATTGAAGAGTCGCATAGTGTGAGGGAGAAATGATCTCCTCAGTCTGTCAGTGGAGCTGAAGCTGCTCCTCTGTCTGGAGATGATCCTGTTCAGTGGATGTAGTGGATTCTCCATGATTGACAGGAGCCTGCTCAGCGCCCGTTGCTCTGCCACGGATGTCACACTGTCCAGCACCATGCCTACAATATAGCCTGCCTTCCTGACCAGTTTGTGCAGGCATGAGGCGTCCCTCTTCTTTATGCTGCCTCTCCAGCATACCACCGCATAGAAGGGGGCGCTCGCCACAACCATCTGATAGAACATCTGCTGCATCTTATTGCAGAAGGATGGCAGTCTTCTAAGGAAGTATAGTCGTCTCTGTCCTCTCTTGCACAGAGCATCAGTATTGGCAGTCCAGTCCAATTTATCATCCAGCTGCACTTCCAGGTATTTATAGGTCTGCACCCTGTGCACACAGTCACATCTGATAATCACGGGGTCCAGGAGGGGCCTGGGTCTCCTAAAATCCACCATCAGCTCCTTGGTTTTGCTGGTGTTCAGTTGTAGGTTGTTTGAGTCGCACCATTTAACAAAGTCCTTTATTAGGTTCCTATACTCCTCCTCCTGCCCACTCCTGATGCAGCCCACAATAGCAGTGTCGTCAGCGAACTTTTGCTTGTGGCAGGACTCCAAGTTGTATTGGAAGTCCGATGTATATAGGCTGAATAGGACCAGAGAAAGCACAGTCCCCTACGGCGCTCCTGTGTTGCTGACCACAATGTCAGACCTGCAGTTCCCAAGACGCACATACTGATGTCTATCTGTAAGATAGTCCACGATCCATGCTACCAGGTTTGAATCTACTCCCATCTCTGTCAGCTTGTCCCTAAGGAGCAGAGGTTGGATGGTGTTGAAGGCGCTAGAGAAGTCCAGAAACATCATTCTTACAGCACCAATGCCTCTGTTCAAGTAGGAGAGGGATCGGTGTAGCATATAGATGATGGCATCCTCCACTCCCACCTTCTCCAGGTATGTGAACTTCAAAGTGTCAAGGGGCGTGGTGGACCTGTGGCCTCAGGTGGTGAAGCAGCAGCCGCTCCATGGTCTTCATCACATGTGACGTCAGAGCGACAGGCTGGAAGTCATTCAGCTCACTAGGATGTGATACCTTTGAGACTGGGGTGATGCAAGATGTTTTCCAAAGCCTCGGGACTCTCCCCTGTTCCAGGCTCAGGTTGAAGATGCGCTATAGAAGACTCCCCAGCTCCAACACACAGGCCTTCAGTAGTCATGGCGATACACCATCTGGACCCGCTGCTTTGCTGGCACGAAGTCGCCTCAGCTCTCTGCTCACCTGGGCTGCTGTAATTGTGGGTAGGGATGTCTCACCTATGCTGGTATCAGCAGAAGAATGGGTGGATGTTGCAGTACTCTGAAGTGAGAGTGGGTTAGGGTGGTCAAACCTGTTAAAGAAGTTGTTCATTTGGTTTGCTCTCTTCACGTCTCTCTCAATGGTGGCACCCCGCTTCGAGCTGCAGCCAATGATGATCTTCATCCCAACCCACACTTCCTTCATAATGTTATTCTGCAATTTCTGCTCCAGCTTTCTCCTTTACTGCTCCTTTGCTGCCCTGAGCTGGACTCAGAGTTTCTTCTGCATGCGTTTGAGCTCATGCTGATCACTGCCTTTAATAGCCCTTTCTTCTGGTTCAAAAGGCCCTTGATGTCACTTGTAATCCATGGCTTGTTGTTAGCATAGCAGCGTACTGTTCTTACTGGAACTACGTTAATCTCCTGGCATGGCCAAGTCAGTGTCCAGTATTTGTGGCTGGGCTCGAACCCACAATCCCCATGCAACCTAAAAGAGCCGGGTCAGTTTTTCAAAGAAATTGCACTGTCCAGATGTGCAAACATGACAGAGACCTGTGCAGAGAGACTCACGGCCACCAGAGGTGCATCGACTAAATACAGACTTGAAGGGGGACAAATATTTACATGATCAATTATTTTGAGTTTTACATTTGTAATTGATTTAGATCTCTTTGCAAAGATGTGTTTTCCCTTTGGCATTAAACAATCTTTTTTTCTGCTGATCAGTGTCAAATGAATGCTTACACACTTCTCCTCATCTACCATTTAAGGTCAGTCCTGTTTTCATTCACACTGGTATATTAGTTAGACTGCTTAGTAATTTTAATATACTGCACTGTAAAAGACATGCATCACTCAAACCTTCATTGGCATTGAAAGTGGTTTATAGATAATTTAGGCAGATATTCTGAATATAGGTTGTGTTTGGTTGGCAGCTCTCATTTTGATGTCCCACCAATGTGAATCCCTTGGTAAAAATGGTATTAGAGGGTCACAGACTGCCAACCTTAGATGGATCTGCTCATCCACAATCACTCACATCCGCTTGACCCGGACATTCCAACTAACTTAACCTACACATTTTTAGGAATGTGGGTAGAAAATGAAGACTCGGGTAGACACAGGGACAACCTTCAAACTCCAAATGGATGTAAGGCTGTGACAAGCCATGACATCCCCATATGTCATTAGCAATTTTTAGTCATTTTGTGTTTTTCAGTAAGAGCATAGCAGGTTATAAAATAAAGGGAATCAAGTAAAAAATAAACAAATAAAAAGAAAATCTACAAGTAAAGGGCACATGCATGTTTGTATCCACACTGAGTATACTTATTTCTATATGCCTTACATCTTCTGTGATAATATAAACACATACTGGTGGAAAGGAGTAGAATTTAACTTTTCAGTACAGTTACTGATGTCTCCTTTCTTGGAAACTACAATTTCCTCATAACGTAAATCCTTTTCCTTATGATGCTGCATTCTTTGCAGCTGGCTCACTGTTTCCTCTGCAGCAGGTGCTGAAAAAGAAATCAGAATGTGAGTGTACTGTTTATTTGCTATGGCAGTTGGTGATTTTTTTTTTTTTTGGGAGCAGATGGTGGAAAATATTCTCTGGTGGAACCAGTGTTTTTTGGAGCACAGTTAATTTGTAATAGATATCGGCACCTGCTGAAACAGAATTTAATGTGCTGTAAAAAATGCTAGAGTAGGTTGTGCGGAAAACACAAATTTACCATGTACTTACACAAAATTTGTTTTATTTTTATTCTTCTCTTTTGAGCCATGGCTATCAAGAGGGTCTCTCTGCTGCTTTGGTGGTCTTGCAGATGGTTGTACTTCTCTCACACTCTTCTATGCCCCAGTAAATGAGGGCCTTAGTCATGAAGACGGCTGCAGTAAACCTCCACATGGCCTGTGGCACTGCCTGACCACTCCCATGTATTTGGTAAGCTTTCTATCAGAGGCCTCTACCAGATGTTTCTCCTATGGTACTGTCAGCTCCAACATAACCACTTGCTTTGTGGCCTCAGGCAAGATGACATGGTCTGGTTGGAAGTTATTGACAGTGAAGCGGCTGGGGAATTTCAGCTCATGTTCGAGGTCCACCAGCACCTTTATGAGCCCAAGATGCTTTCTGATGTTTTCCCTGTGTTTTTTGGCTGTTTGTCTGCTCTCATAAAAGCACTTGTCTGCTTGGAGTGGTAGAAACACTTGGCTGCAGCAATTCCTATGCCGATAGTTTCGGTGATAGCCTTCAGAATGTGTTCATGCCACCATCTGTAACTTCTTTCACCAAGTGCTTTGGAGCTGCTGCTAAAAATGTGTTCCTGCATCCCTCGCTTGGAACACAATGGGAAAAATGGAGACACGGCTTTGACCCATAAGCGCAGGTTTGATAGACTAGTAGTACATCATACACTGCCTTAAATCTTTAGGAATCTCCTTATTCTTCAGAGATTTTTGAAATATATGTGTCAAGAGTATGCACTGAGGGTTTACAGTATGTGCAGTGTGTATTCTTTCTAGAAAATGGTGTTCAGTTTCAGTCCAAAGGTGCTGAAGAGTGAGGCTGAATACAGAACTCCAGAAATCTGAACTATTTTAGATATGTAACATATCAAGATTGCACAGTGTAACACTATATGGCACAATTGTTTTACTTTCTGTTATTGCTGCGGTATTGGAGGTGTGCAAATGAGAGTATGGACATTAAATCGGTAACTTCCAATTGATGTCAATACTATATGAACATATTATAACGTATTTAATTGAATTCACAGTTGCAGAAGGTTGGAGTTTATCCTGTGTCAAGCATATGCACCTAGGGAATATTTTTATGGCTCTGAGAAGGTAAGAATTACCACCCAGAATAGACAGAAGGTAGTCTTACTACCTCCATTTATATTTCCACCTGCATTTCTGATGTTTTCCAGCCAGACAACATATGACTCAGCTTCAACTTCTGCCATAAAGCCTTGCCTCTTCTGGGGTAGCTCTGTAAAACCACCGGAAGTTGGTGTGCATAAAAAGACCATCAATGAAGGTAGACCAATTTATCCCTCATACATTTTCTTTTGTTTGCCTGAGCTCTGAATCATATTTGCAGCCAGATGTGTCATTTGTTGTCCCTGTTTACTGTTAGCGTGCATTAAACAAGGATAACTGACTGGTACTCCAACACTTGTTTTTTACTTTCTCGTATATGAAGTATAGGGAAAGTATTGTAATCATCCAAAGTTTTGATATCAAGATTTTAATCGAATCTTAATGTTTTATACCTCGCTGACTTTCTCGTATGTGAAGTATATGGAAAGTATTGGAATCCTCCAAAAATTCAATTTCGAGATTTTGATGAATCTCAACATTTTAGACCTACCTGAGTTTGAAAATACAATTTTTTGGAATTATGTCTGTGCGTCTGTCTCTGTATGTGTGTATGTAAACACGATAACTTAAGTAGACTTTCACTTAGGTCAACCAAATTTTGCATACAAGTATTAGGTATAAGACGTAGATTTCTATCAACGTTTGGGCTATTTCTGTTAACTGGAAGTGGAATTTTACCTTTTATTCATGCAGCTGCAGAGTCCTTATACTTTTATAATAATTGTTCAATATATCATTCATTTGATTTGATTTGTTGCTGATGGCTCTTTAATGTATACAATATAAAAATATAATCATTGTCTTGTGGTTTACTCCTCAAATATCCATCCCCATATCTGAGTATATGAGAAAGTCTAGGGGAGACCACTCCCGATTTTTGTTCCTCATTTTTCTTAAGGATCTCACCTGTAACCACGTATTAACATCAAATTAACACCTAGACTTTCACAAACAGGTATTTTTTTATCCATGGGTTTTGTTTAATTTTTTGTCTACAATCAATGCCTTTTCTTGCATAATTTAACTTGTTATTTGGAGCTAAGGAGTTTTATAACTTTCCAAGTAGTTGTTAACAGCTAATTGCTTTCGTTATTTTTGGAATTGTACATTGCAACTAATTGCAGCCAATAGTTTTTTTAGACTTGTCATTTTCAGCTAAATTAATTTGTTTTTGTAGTGTGAAGCTTACTACTTTTGTATGGAGGAACATTTTGGACAAAATAAAAAAAATAGAACGAAAGAAAGAAAAGTACTGTGAAATGTGATAATAAATAAATAATAGCAACATGAAATGTGAGTATAATTAATTAAATGTGTCCTGAAATATATATTTGTACATCAAAATATATTTTTGTAGCTTATTTAATTATTTCTTCATTTATTTATGTCACTGACACCACACACAACATGAATTACACCTTGAATGTAAAACTGTCACTTTCACTCGTCGAAGCTGAGAGGGCGGGCTCTAGCAAATGCTGTGTTTAATTGGTGAATAGTTGGTACTCCAAACTTCAACGTCTGGCCATCAGATACCACATTTACAGCAGACACTTCAAATGCAGGCTCCTGATAATGAACTTAGAGTTTATAGAATTAAAGGAGCCACTTTGCAGTAGTTCTGGGCAATTTTTCTTAAACTCATAGTCGGTGTGCGTAGTCAAATATTTGGGCATGGGTGTGAGCCACAGGATCCCTAAGTCAAACAATGCATTTATGTCCACTCTGAGGAAGATTCGCCAATCAAAACACAGTACTCACTAGAGCCTACCCGCTTAGCTTTGCCATGTGAAAGTTTTAAATTCACGCCATATTTTATGTTGCAGTTGGAGAAATATTATGGACATAATTAAACAAATAAATAAGCAACAAAGGCACCAGTCTTGGCCAGAACTCACTCGTTGGAGAGTAGCACACAAACTGCAGGATAACTGAAATGCCCAGCTGTTTGCAGCCACATATACCTGCTGGGGTTTACCTTCCACCTACTTTTTCCCTTTGTGCCATTACTCCTTTTCATCTTTCTTTCTCTTTGATATTTGACTTGGAATGTCAGAGGAGATAACAGGCAGTAATAGAGACTCACATGTCTTTCACATTTCATCAGGTTAAATGTCCAGCAATTGTACTTTAATCTGATCATCCTTAATCAATGTGTGTCTTTTGTTTTTAGAAAAATTTCTCAATTATAAACCAATGAACAGTTTCAGTAAAAGTTAAATCTAAAAACAAAAATGTCAGAATAGCAAGACTAGCTATTGTCCTAAACATCCCCTATAAGTAGAACAGACATTCGATACATTCTTAGTGTTTTGAAGCTTTATTGAAAGGGGAGTGAAAAAACTCTTATTTGTGGTCTTCTTCTGAATTTTCATTTCTGCCAAAACTGCCCCAAAAGAAAGAACTTACTCACGATAGAACAGTGAATTATTTCATTTAAAGTGCCTTAGACAATGTGAGAAATTAAAAATTTGCATAATGTTGTCTCCAGATAAAATTTGCTTTGCATTGGTTCCAAAAAACTGAATAGTTTGGTGAAGGGTAGTTTTCCAAGCACCCCAGGAGAAAACTTTCATACAGAAACCTTTGCAGCCTACTACTTAATATCTAAGACATTGCCTTTTTGTAACTCTGTCATAGCTATTGATATTTAATCAATCCCAATTGTGGGGGGTCGGACATGCTGATGGTTACCAAATTCTCCCCCAGTTCCTTAGCACTTACTGTATTGTGAACAACAAAATACTAAAGTTGAGCAGAAATTCACAGTAAAATCTTATAACATTTGTAAGAAAATACAAAATATTGGAGCTATTAATATTCTATATTATAAGCAATTACTGGTATTCAAAAAGTGGATACTCTTAGCTGAGCAACGAAAACATATTTTGTGACACATTTATTTATTTACATCCACATTTTGTGCTCTCTTTTATTTTTTCTTACATTTTGCAGTACTTTTATTTATTTGCATATTTATTTATTTAATTTTGTCCAAAATATTCCACCGTACTTTTGTTGTTCTTGTTTTTTTTTTCTTAGTTAATCTGTGACCAATGAATTGTATTGTCTGTTATTTTTCCATCCATACTGCCTTTTGAAAACATACTTTGAGAATTGTATTCATTCATTTCCTAATTTCAGTGGGTCCAATCTGTGGTCTGGGGAGCTGAAGCCAATGCAAGGAATACCTCTGTATAATACAGGAAACAGTTCAGGATGGGTACTGGTGCACCATACGGCACAGAGAGAAACATTTAATCAGACTAGACCTGTCAACTGATGGTGCACAACTGCAGGAAGCTAGAGAGAAGGAAAAATGCAGACTCAGGGCAAACATGAACATTTCGTACAAACTCACAAACCCAGTCAATTGAAGCTGTGAGATAGCAACCCTAACAACTGTGCCACCCAGTGGCGTAGCTAGCTTGCTGAAGGCCCCTGTGCAGTGCCCTGAGGTTGGGCCCTTCCTTTCTGACATAACTGTTACTAATTTATTCGTAACTAGCTTCTAGGGTCCGGCTGGACTGCGTCATTATCAGATCACACGCCGGTGACAAACAAACCAGCTCTCTAAATGGAATTTGTAATAAAGCGATAAAAAAAGTTATTACAGCTGCAAAATTTTAAAAAATTGTGGGAATGGAATTTGGGAGGTGTGGGTAGTAGTAGTAAATATTTGTAAATTGTGGACCCGCTTACTTTTGTTGAAGTGATGTTACCAGCCCAGCACACCGAAGTGTAGAAAATCAAGCTGTCCATCACAGAGTTAAAGATATCCACAATAAATAATGCAGTGTTCTAATTATAACAAGAGTCTGATCTGCCCTTGGTTTCTCTATGACTAGCCAATTAGACCAGTCGAGCCTATCTTTGATATAGACTTTAAAGTATCTATAACAGTGCAACACATTCACATTCACTCATTGAATCTTGATAGGACACCGAGGCTCTTTGGTGTAGTGAGTCAATAACCAGTTCTTTGGTTTTTGCTAATGCTGAGTCGCAGACAATTCTCTTTGTGTCAAGAAACAAGGTTCTCCTCTGCCTCATCCCCTTATCAGTACCCCCCATAAGTGCAAAATCATCTGAGAATCTCTGCAAGTGACATGGCCTGCTGTTACATTTATAGTCCGACGTGTACAGAGAGAAGAGAAAAGGAGACAGGACTGTAGGAGTGTGCTCCAGCACTCACATCCACATCATCAACACATTCCTTAAGCCTCACAAGTTTCCTCATTCCCTAAATGACACACAAACACTTCACTGGGATGTTTTCTTTGGATGAGAAGCTCCAGTCCAGTGAAGTAGACAAATGTAGATGGGTTTTTTGACTTAAGTGCAGAGAAGAAAGTTCATGCTCTCCAGGATTATCACTCGGAGACATGTGGGCAACTCCTGATCTTGTTAAAGTTCACCTGGAATACAAAAGTCAGAGAGGTTTAGACTGCTGTCACGTATGAGTTTGAATTCCACATTTAGTCCTGGTTTTCACTGTTAGGAGTGTTTCTACAGTCTTCCTTCCATTCTGTATGATCTGGTGTTCTTTGTTTACACAGTTGTTTACAAAGTTTCACCCAAAGGTCAAGCATTTTAATAGTGATACGATCCATCAGCCCATACTCATACCAACCTTACGGCCAGGACAGGCACCTATTCTAAACTTATTTCTGCTATAAAAGGAAATAAATGCTTTTGTTCTCAAAATCATTATGGGCTAGAATAATCCCTGGCTATAATATATATAAAGGGTAACACTGAAAAGGAAATGATCCAAAAATGCAACAATTTCACTGTCATAACACAAAATTTTAGCAATAATAAGAAATACGAATTAAAATTACCTTTAAAATGGCACAAAAACAATACAACCAAAACTACATAGGTTATGACATCAGTCTACAGAATTTGTATTTAAGCAGATATGTGACAAATAAAGTTTAATGGAAATGAACATAACACCTCAAATATATAATTAAAACGTTTACATATAGTTACACAATCAGGAATGTGGACCTTGAAAGTCCACCTGGTTAACTACAGAACATACACAAGTGATTAAAACTGCTAAGTGGATGCTGGGAATATAGCATTCTGTGAGTACCAGGCAAGAGAGGTCACGCTAATACTGTATATTATATTTCTGTGGCAAAATGTTGAATTTTGAGTGCATTTTGTCTTCTCTTTATTACAAAAACATAATTAGGATTAGTGAAAAGGATGCTAGACTAATTCTAAGACAAGGGCACAAGTTATAAGAAAACATTAACACAAACATTATAATATTAGAAAATAAATGTTTTCATATAGTATTAACATTTCAAGCCTAGTGCAGACTGTTTGCAAAGATTACAATAAAATGTAACTTTATATGTGTCTATATTATATAAACACACGTGCAAGTGCGACAGGGTTGGTGTTGTGTGATAAAGGTCTCTCTTTTCCTCCCTCTGCAGAGTGGAAGATTGATGGCTCTCCATCTCTGATGTCACTTCCGCTTCCTGCCAAGATTTCTCTTAACTGGAGGGGCTGCCATCTTGGGCAGTCACCCTAAGACGATGTAAGTCTGAGGAAGACTCGTTTTGCGTTAACAATGGATTTTTTTTTCTATGTTTGATCTTTCAGTTATATTGGGTTTACTGCTGGGTACTCCAACACATTGACACAGACATGGGAGGCACACTTATAAAACAAATAAATGTTTAATTTCTATTTCTTCGCCTGTGAGCAACGCCTTCCCCATTCCCACAGGCACAACACAGTCCCCACAAGCACAACTCCACACAATACTTTTATATCTCTTATTCTTCTTCCATTCCTCCTCCGTAAGCTTTGTCCACCTCCTCCTGACTCTGGCTCCCCGAGTAGTGGCTGCTGGCTCCCTTTATAATACAACCGGAAGTGCTCCGGGTGCTTGATGACTCATTTCTGTCAGCACTTCCGGGTGTGGTGGCAGAACTGCCCAAAAGGGCTCAGCAGCTCCTGCTGCAGCACCCCCTGGCGGCGCCTGCAGATCCCAACAGGGCTGCGCCACACTCCAACTCCCATTAGACCTGCGGGAGTCCGAGGCACCGCTGTAACCCAGGGGAGTTGCCATCTAGCATCCTAGGGGAGGTAAAGTACTGGCCGCTCCTGCTCTCCTGGTCCTCTCAGCGTGCAGCCCCAGCCGCTATATATAATTATTCAGGCCCCTTCACTTGCACACTTTATTTTGTTATAGATTTACGTTTTATAGATACATTTGCCACTTTTGACCATCCTTCTACACTCAATAACCCCTCATAACAAAATGAAAGTGAAGTCCCTCAGGTTATCTCTCAATACATATACAGGTAACTTTAAATATCTGGAATTTCATTTATTTCCTACAAGTCTTCAATAGACTAATTCAACAAGTTCACCTAACAACTTCAATTTGTTTGTAAAATGTATCAAAGCTGCTGAAACCGATTGACACATAAAGCACAAATTCATTTTAAAAATAGCACTTCTCCAAGTCCAAAACAGCATGTTTTACAGGGGTAAAAATGCAACAAAGCAGGCATATCAGATATCATTTTGCTGTTCCATACATTGTATTACTCACAAATGGATGGCTGATTAAAAGATAAGAAAACATGGCATTATTGTTCTCTTCTTTTGATGCAAACTTTCATTATGCTTAAAACATTTTATAGCACTTGACAGGATTCAAATTGTTCATTTTCTGAAAAGACAAGCAATTTAAAATGCAAAAGTATTAGGACAAGCTATTCAAGTTATTGTCATACAGCTTGTCTTTGCTGTTAAATACGCTTACCTAATAGAATGTTATTATAAAATGTGGAGTATCTTTTATTGTGTGCTCTGGGACATTTTGTTTTGAGCAAACCACACTTAGCTGTGAGTTTAACCAGGCTTTGCTAACTGCTACATTTTTCTAAATTAGAAACGAGCAGCTCAATGTCTAAAGCCCTGGAGTATGTCCATGTGAGAGTCAAAACATATGAAAACCACTTTAATTTGATTTAATTGAATGTTCAGGGCTGTTTTGCCTTCTTTTGTCTTTTTTTTTTTTTACTGAAAGCATCTATTCGTCCAATCAGCTAAAGCTGTTGAAAATTTTACAAATCTGAAAAAGAGTTAAAAGGATTCTCCAGAGTTCTTCTGAGATTCTCTGTTCCCATGTATTTTTATTTTTTTTTTTTTAGTCCTGCAGCTAAAAGACCTGCTGATTTCTCACAACATTTTGAACCATGGAGTGATGCGCTGTTCTGACACCACACTGGTGTGTAGGAAGAAAAGAAAGAACCAGGAACCAGGAAATGAAATGTAGTCAAAATCATGCAAACTGAGCTTTTCCTCTTGCCAAAGTAGGAATTTAAAAAAACAAAGTCAAGGAACAGAACCTTATATCAACTGCCAGAAAAAGTACTAAGTAAATTTACAAAAATGAGGTACAATATCCACAAACTTGGACAGTGAAATTTTGATGCCATCTGACGCCACTTCTTGGGACACAACCTCCAGCAAGTCTTATTTGCGTTGTAGCAATGGGATTTCAAAAGGGCGATTTCCATTGAAAAATTAAAATTACTAAACAAAACTGTACTCTTACTAAAACAAAATTACTTTAAATTAAGAAAAATGATGTTATCTTCAAACAACACGAATTTTCAGTAATGGGAAAGTACAGAAAAATGTGTTCAGTGCACAAGCAAATAGTGATAAAATCAACACCTCCTCAACCCCAGGATCTAGGTGGATAACTGAGATCTGTTTCCACAGTGAATTAGAGTTCATGTTCAAGAATGAATTTCTTATTTACAAATTCAATCATTTTTATTTTCTATTGCTGAAGTACTGGCTTTCTTTTTTTCTTAACACCATTTAACATATAGACAATATTTCAAACCATGAGTAGAAAGATGTCATTCAGGTTTGACTCTGAATTCAAGAGTGTCCTAACATGGATGGAGAGCATCAGCATAGAGTCCTACAGCAATGACCACTTTCGATCACCTGTAAAAGCTCAGCCCTGAGCTTTCTCTGGATGTTATCACACATGGACAATTTAAAATGCTCCCTGGTAATGTTTTAGTCAACAGACAATCTGATAAACGGGGATCTGCAACACTGAGCACCTGTACTGACTAACATTGTCAATAGGTGATGTCCAGACAGTGATACAGAGTGAGCCCCCAGAATATCTGAAAGACCAATTCAAGGATACTGGTCAGAAACTGGTGACTGGATGACTGTGCTTAGTTTCAATGATGGGTGTATTTCACATTAGGCAATGTCCCGTAGAACAGCAGTTTCCACCCTTTTTGACTTGTGCACTGGCAGAAGACTGAGAAAATATTTGCAGACCAGGAAGGCTGAAGATAAACCTATTTACTCTGTATTATAATTTGTCCAAACAGTGTCTGAAATGGAAATACACAAGTGCCAGTACTCTGTCTTTTTAAGTTTGATTTTTTAATACAATGTAGATTTTAACGTCCAAATTTACTAACATTACATCAGCAAACGGGGTTTCTGGGAGTTTCTAGAGTCAAGATTTTGTAAAATTAGATCAGAGGTATGGGTCCACCTTCGAGTTTTGATCATGCAGATTTAATATGATTAGATCAGATAGGCTGGGTTGTTGATGGTGGGTGAGGGTCCCTTGGAGTTTTAAGGTCCAGATGTTGTGTGATTTGAATGGAGAGCAGAGTTTTTTTCTTTTCGAGTTCCCAGCATCCAGATACAACGTGACTTCATTTCCAATCAGAAATGTTATCTGAAAAGCACAAGTCAGGGAGTGGATAATATACACGTTACTGAATATTTCTTGGAGTCCAATTAAATCAATCGTTAAGAAATGGAAAGAATATGGCACAGTTGTAAATCTGCATGGAGCAGGCTGTCCACAAAAGATGAATTAAAAAAGAAGACTGGTGAGGGAGGCCACCAAGTGACCTGTGATAACTTTGAAGGAGTTACAAACTACAGCGGCTCAGATTGCAAAGACTGGTGCTTCACCATTTACTGCTGTATGGCAGAGTGGCCAGGAGGAAGTCACTATTAGAAAAAACACACAAAAGGTATATGAGAGACTGGATAATCAGATGGAAGAAGGTTCTGTGGTCTGAAGAGACCAAAATTGAGATAAACACTATGTAAACCAATGACTGTCCATTATCCAAAACACACCATCCTCACCATGAAACGTAGGAAGGCTTGGAGGGTAAATACAAGGAAACACCTGATACTGTCTGCAAGAAACCTATGCTTTGGGAGAAAATCTGACAACTACCCCAAGCATAAAGGTAAATCTACACAGGAATTGTTTAAAAATAAAAATCTTAATGTCCTGGAATGGCCATTCAGAATCCATTTCTTAATCCAATTTAGAATTTGGGGCTGGACTTTAAAAATATGATCCCTGTTAAATATGACAGAGCTTAAGTAGTTTTGCAAAAAAGAATGGGTGGAAATGGCAGAGTCCAGATGAGCAAAGAGACCCACAGACTCAAGGCTATCACTGCTGCCAAAGGTGCATCGATTAAGTACGGACTTCAAGGGGATGAATACTTACTCAATTTATTAATTTCAATTTTATATTTGTAATTAATTTAGGCCAATTTGCAGAGATGTGTTTCACTGTTACATTAAGGAATCTTTATCTTTTAATCAGTGTAAAAAAAGGCAAATTATATCCAAAGTGATTCAATACTGTATAACAATTAACTACTTCAAGGGTTTTTTCTATCTATCTATCTATCTATCTATCTATCTAGAGTAAAAATCACTTGGCATATTTTTAAACTTAGCATGCATTTGCCATAGGGTTGTGTGCTTCCTCTAATGAGCAGTATGTACACAGCTGTTAACTGCAGTTACGTGGACAATATTACGATTTAATTGCATAATATTCAAATGCTAGAATACTGAAATTAGCTATTTATCATTATAAATGACAAAGTATTATGGTTCGAACCAACAGTAGCACCCTGCTTATATTTACTTTACAAGAATTACTTAAAATGTAATTTTAAGTAATTCTTGTAAATGTATTATTTATATGTGTTCAAAATAGGATGACAAGAATCTAGCCTAAGTGGTAAGGAGAAGTATTGTCTCACCCTGCATATTATGTTACTTTGTTGAGTTGTACACTGGTTGAAGGGCTTAGCCATTAGAGAACATGTTACCTCAGTGTTCCCTAGGTTTTCTGGTTTTTATTCCTACATTTACATTTATATTTATTTGCTTAGCAGACACATATATTCTTAGCAACTTACAAAGGAGGTCAACATAATCCAGTAGGAACTGTTGTGAAGATGTGCACAATTGAAAAGCTATAAAGCTAGCATAAAAAAAAATACCAAATAACATTATGTCAGATATCCATAGAGTAAAAAACATTCATTAACAATTTGACAGATATTTACAGAACAATATGGTTTTCTCAAATACATTGAGGGAGTCAACATTTCAGATGGAAGTGGGCCAATCGTTCTGCCAACTGTGCTACAGGTGTTTAGATTGAGATTTGATACCACGCAGAGGTGGCGTCACCTGACACTGTGCACTGGTAGATCAGAGAGGGCTAGAAGGAGTAGAGCACCTCACCAGTGTCTCCATATACACAGCCGCTGACCTATTGACTACTCTGTAGGAAAGTATCAATGTCTGCTGCTACAAGGAGCGACTTGTAAAGAGGAGTGACATGAGCCAGTCTTGGCTGGTTGAATACAAGATAGGCCTCTGCATTTTGGACCATCTGCAGTGGCTTGATGGCACATGCTGGTCCTCCTGCTAATAGTGAGTTGCAGTAATTCAGACTTGACAAGACCAAAGCCTGGACTAGAAGTTGAGCAGCATACTCAATCTGATAAGGTTTGATTTTGTGAATGTTGTACAGATTGAAAAAGAGACAGTTGAAATGTTGGCAGAGAAAGATAGCTGTTCATTAGTCACCATCCCAAGGATATGTATTGACTTACCAGGTATTAGTGACAATGAGCCAAACTATACAGAGATGGGGATTTGAACTGACTGGCTGACTGGAATAAGAAGAAGATCTGTCTTTGCCATGTTGAGCTATTGATGGTGGTCCTTCATCAAGGTTGAAATATAAGTAAGACATTAGGAGACTAACTAATACCGCGTTGTCCTCAGGAAAGAATGACAGGTACAGCTGTGTATTGTCAGCATAACACTGATATGAAGAACCATGGGATTGAATGTGTGAAGGTGTAGAGAGAGAAGAGTAGAGGAACCAGCACTGACCCTTGGAGCACCCCTGTGCATTTCTGAAGCACCTTTGTCATCTTTCCTCACCAGGAAACATGGTGGGATCTGCCCAAGACAGGACTTAAACCATCTGTGGACAGACCCAGTGATGCCAAAGTCAGAGAGGGTGGCATGAATTATCTCATGGTTGACCATGTCAAAGGTAGAGGCAAGCTCTAGAAGGATCAGGACTGCTGATTTGCTGATGATGTTCCTGTCTATGTATTGCGTATATTAACAAATATTTCCTATGTTTGTGTAAATCAGTGTTACTGTACCACACACATTCCCCAAATAAAGGATTCTACTCATTTCTTCCACATTTCCAATAAGCATCATGATTATACCATTCACTGGAAATCACACTCCACAAAGTTTCTATTTTAGCCCCGGTAAAAAGCAGCCAAAATTTGTACCCACATTCACATTTTTCTTGATTGCAGTTGTAGCCAAATGTTTTGAGAATGACACAAGTATTAGTTTTCGCAAACTTTGCTGCTTCAGTGTTTTTAGAGCTTTTTGTCAGAGGTTTCTATGGTATATTGGTTATTGACAATTACATTAAGAGGTTGCTCTCTGAGGATGTTTTGGTCCCATTCTTTATTCATGGCTTGGGATCGGGGCACCATCAGTGCAGATCTTGCTCAGGAATGGCAGCAGGCAGGTGTGAGACCAAGACTTGTTGTGAGACCAAGACTTGTGGAGGATGGCCTGGTGTCAAGAAGGGCAGCAAAGAAGCAACTTCTCTCCAAGAGAAACATCAGGGACACACTGATATTCTGCAAAAGGATTGGACTGCTAGGGTAAAGTCATTTTCTGTGATGAATCCCCTTTCCGAATCTGGAAAAAAAGATTGCCCGGAGAAGAAAAGGTGAGCGCTACCATCAGTCCTGTGTCATGCCAACAGTAAAGCATCCTGAGACCATTCATGTGTGGGGCTGCTTATCAGTCAAGGAAGTGGGCTCACTCACAATTTTGCCTAAGAACCCAGCCATGAATAAAGAATGGTACCAAAACATCCTCCAAGAGCAACTTCTCCCAACCATCTAAGAACAGTTTGGTGACCAACAATGGCTTTTCCAGCCTGATAGAGAACCATGCCATAAGGCAAAAGTGATAACTAAGTGGCTCGGGAAACAAAACATCGAAATTTGGGGTCCATGGACAGAAAACTCCCCAGACCTTAATCCCATTGAGAACTTGTGGTCAATCCTCAAGAGAAGGTTGGACCCACAAATTCTGACAAACTCCAAGCGTTGTTTATGTAAGAATGGGCTGCCATCAGTCAGGATTTGGCCCAGAAGTTGATGGACAGCATGCCAGGATGAACTGCAGAGGTCTTAAAAAGAAGGGCCAACACTGCAAATATTGACTCTTTACATAAACGTAATGTAACTGTCAATAAAACCCTTTGAAACTCATGAAATGCTTGTAATTATACTTCAGCATACCATAGAAAAATCTGACAAAAAGATCTAAAAACATTGAAAAACCAATACTTATGTCATTCTCAAAATATTTGGCCATGACTGCACTCTTTGTCTGTGTCTCCGTCTTATTTTGACACCTGTCCACGTCCATTAACACCCCCCCACCCAATTTCTAGCGTTATCCTTATTTAGTACTTAATGAGTCGGACTGGCCCGTCACTTTTGTATGCTTTATTCAAGGCACATGGATAGTGAGGCAGGCTCTCTGTACCTTTCACAGGCTCAGTATCTCTAAAAGCCACTGGAAAATTGCTTTCTTTCCATCCTTTTGTCACTTCTCAGGTACATATGGTATATTATACTAAATCAAGTCATCTTTTGAAAAAAAACTGCATGGTAATTGATCTGTAACTGGAAGCTTAACCAGTTAAGGGAAACTGACCTGTCTTTTGTTCAGACAGCAACAAGATTCATTATTAATTTAGAAAAGAACTCTGAAGAATGCTGACTTGCCTGGTGTAAATCCACACTGAGACTAGGAGAGCTAGGGTGCTGCTATAGTGCTGACTACAAGCAAATGATTTGTTTTGGTTCTCCTAAAGAATTATATGCTTTGATTCTCTATCTCGCTCTGTGTTTGTCACTCTCCACCTCAGCCTTGTCAAAGTGAATGGCTAGTAAAACTCCCCAGGATAACACAATCTAATATGATACTTGAGCTGATTGTGAAGCTGTGGTTCCTAAGGGATATTCCCAAGTACGTTTACAGCAAGTTCACTGGCTGTTATGTACTTGACATCAAAGAGAGTGTCAGTTCTTAATGCCAGCCATCTCACAAATGTGCTCTGCCTACTTCAGGTCTCATTTTTCTCAAGTATCTGAACTGAAAAAATAAGACATTTCATTTGGACAGATGCACATATACACAGATAGCAGAAAAAAGTTAATTTATTACTCACCTCTATTAGATTTTCACTGCTGATGGGGAATAAATTATTTTACAATAATTGTCTTAACACTTAACAAAAGAGCTCTGTACCAATGTTTATTAAGTGTCACAGAGTAGGAAAGCGGTCCTAACTGACTCAAAAACGTCAGATTGATATTGATCAGTCTCAAGACTCAGACAGCATCTCCATGATATATAAAACCATTTTACAGTCCCTCCCTTTCAAAGATCCACGAGGACAGTGGGAAAAAGATCTCTCACTCAACATATCAGAAAAGGAGTGGAAGGTAGCAATGCACAGAATTCACTCGAGCTCCATATGCGCAAAGCATACAATTATTTAACTCAAAATTTTTATATCGAGCACATCTGTCTCGTTTAAAATTGTCCAAAATGTTTCCAGGGCAAGATCCAACCTGCGAATGCTTCAATCAAGTCCCAGCCTCACTGGGTCAAATGTTTTGGGCCTGCACCAAATTAACATCATTCTGGACCCAAATCATTAAATGCCTTTCAGACAGCCTTGGTGTCACAATCCCTCCTAACCCATTCACAGCTCTGTTTGGTGGGCTCCCAGATGGTATTAAAGTGGAGGACAAATAAACT
Organism: Polypterus senegalus; assembly: GCF_016835505.1. Lineage (NCBI taxonomy): Eukaryota > Metazoa > Chordata > Cladistia > Polypteriformes > Polypteridae > Polypterus > Polypterus senegalus. The sequence goes on along the minus strand of NC_053158.1, from coordinate 176,555,805 downwards.
GTGATTGCCTTTACTACACTATTGGCACACAGACTTATCTTGCTCAACTGGAAGAATCCTTAGTCTCCTATTCTAAGTCAGTAGGTAACTGATGTTATATACTATTTCAAAATGGAAAAAATCAAATTCATACTTAGAGGATCTGTACAAAACTTTTTCAAAACCTGGCAGGAACCAATTAATAACATTTTAGAATAAGCATTTAAATTGAGGAAGCAGATTCTCTCCCCTCTTTTCTCCTTTTTTTTCTCTATTTATTTTTAATTATTTATTAATTTATCTATTTACTTATTTTTACTAGCTTAAAGTTTTTCTCTGGCTTAGCTCTCTTTTGCATGGGAAGGGGTTGATTGGTTTTGAACCAAGTCTTGTAAAACTTGACTTATTTGTATGGAGTTTTATTTGTTATTAAAATCAATAAAATCCCCAAAAAAATCTCAGATTGACACAAATTTGGCCCTACTCTTAGTACTAATAGCATTTTATCAATTTTCCTAATTTACAAAACAACTCCAATTCAGGAGCGCTTGTGAGCTGTTCTAACTTGGTAGGAGTTTGGTAAGATGGCTTTTAAGCACCTTCCATGAAAATTAAAATGTTTTGGAAATTTTAGACAACAAAGGGTTCATAAAAAAGATATTGATTTGACAGAGATGGAATAATATTTGCAAAAAAACTAGTACGTCACATGATTACTCCTTGTACGGGAAGAATTCATGCACTGTCAGCCCAAATCAAACTACAGGTGATGTTATGTTTTTTGGCCATGGGAACAATGCTGCTTTGCAATAGCGATGATTTGGGTATGTCACAACTAACCATTTCTTGACATTTGCACCAAACGTTGAATGGCCTTACAAGGAGTGAGATAATACGCAGTTTTACATTTATACAGTACATTTCCCCAACACTTCATGTGAGATACAGTAATCCCTCCTCGATCGCGGGGGTTGCGTTCCAGATACCCCGCGATAGGTGAAAATCTGCGAAGTAGAAACCATATGTTTGTGTAGTTATTTTTATATATTTTAAGCCCTTATAAACTCTCCCACACTGTTAACATTATTAGAGCCCTCTAGACATGAATTAACACCCTTTAGTCAAACGTTTAAACTGTGCTTCATTACAAGACAGAGATGGCAGTTCTTTCTCACAATTAAAAGAATGCAAACATATCTTATCTTCAAAAGAGCACCGTCAGGAGCAGAGAATGTCAAAGAGAGCGCTCGCTAAGAAAAGCAAACAATCAAAAAATCAATACGTGCTTTTAAGTATGCAGAAGTACCGCGATAAAGCGGCATTTTGTAGAGGAGCGTCCTATCTTCTAGGCAAACAGCCACTATGTAAACAGCCCCTCTGCTCACACCCTCCATCAGGCAGAGAGAGTGAGAGAGACAGAGAGAAGCAAACAAAACAAGCACCACGCGGGAAGCATATCTTATAGCATTGAGGAGTTTTAGTTAATATGTAATACATGCTCTGATTGGGTAGCTTCTAAGCCATCCGCCAATAGCGTCCCTTGTATGAAATCAACTGGGCAATCAAACTGAGGAAGCATGTAACCTAAATTAAAAGACCCATTGTCCAGAAAGCGAACCAGCGAAAAATCCGTCATATATATTTAGATGTGCTTACATTTAAAATCCGCGATAGAGTGAAGCCGCGAAAGTCAAAGCGCGATATAGCGAGGGATTACTGTAATGTTAAAACAAGTTGATTTCATGCATATCATTAGTTTTCCTGGGGTTGTTGGTGTGATTGACAACACACACATAAAGATAACTGCACCAAGTGATTGGGGTGCAGGGACAACAACTTGCAACTTAACATCAGCAAGACAAAAGAGCTGGTGGTGGACTTTAGGTATGCCAAGGATCCCCTGAGACCCATCACCATTCAGGGGGTGGATGTGGTGATGGTGTGCAGCTACAAGTACCTAGGGGTCCACATAAACAACAAACTGGATTGTTCTGACAACACAGTGGCACTGTATAAGAAGGGCCAAAGCAGACTGTACTTGCTAAGGAGACTTGGGTCTTTTGATGTGTGTAGCAGACATCTGGAAATGTTCTACCAGTCCATAGTAGCCAGTGTGGTGTTCTACACTATGGTTTCCTGGGGAAGCAACTTGAGCTCAAAAGAAGCACAATGCCTGAACAAACTTATCAAGAAAGTCTGCTCCATCAGAGGGCAAACCCTGGACACACTGGAAGCTGTTGTGGAAAAAAGGATGTTGGTAAAATCGCATGCGCCATGCTATCATGAAAAATACCATCCATGCCCTCTAAGTGGCGCTGTCTTGGAGCACTTTTAGCCACAGACTCCTTCCACTGTGGTGTGCTAAGACGCACTGGGCACTTGTTAAGTTTATTTTGAAATGTGTTGGGAATTTTGGAGTTGTCTTATTTGAACAATATACATTTATTTATTTATTACTAATATATTGATTCATTATTTTTCCTGTGAGTCTGTATCCTTGTTTTTATGTTTCAGCTGCTGTGTGCAAGTGAATTTCCTCTTGGGATTAATAAAATGTACTTAATCTAATTTAATCTAAGATGTGAATCACAAGCATTATCACAGTATCAACACACAGGTTTCGTTCACGTTGTGCATGTTTTAACCTTTGTTCACCAGATATGCCTTACATCCCTCTTTCATTGTGCTTCTTGTCACCTTTCTTCATCAAACATTCTCACCCTTTTGTGGACGCCTGATGATGTGACACATCTGCCATATGGTTTACTATTTTAAGATGGTCGCCTGTCTTTGTTCATCAAACATTTTCACTGGATGACATTACGCCTGGGACAGAGCATAGACACGGGCCAGGAGGACATATAGTTGCTTTATATGTATAGGATACCAAAATGAAATGTGAGATGTGTTTATAGTATCTATATATATAATTCACTAAGGCAAGACAACCATGAAAAGCACGCCGGAAGGGGCGTGGATTCACTAAGCCGCCGACAAGTGAGACACCTATGGCGCACACAGGAAGGAGCCACGCCCACCAACTCCAAGACCATTGGATACGATGACAACTCGCAGGGCCACGCCCACCAACTCGAACGCGACGACACAGAAAAAATGGAGTCATTTATGTTCGTCTGTCATAGAGGTCATATGCAGTGCAGGTCAGGTTACTTGTCATGTACCTCCGAGCTACGTTGACTGTTCATAGAGGCATGTTTCTCGCGGAGGTGAATCGCCATATGCAGCATTTGAAACGGTTTGCGAGGGGTATCCCATGGGATCCTTAAAACAATCCTTTACAACTGAGGTTAAAACACAATGAAGTGAGCAGTCTTTAAAAAACAAGTTTTCAGTTACGACGCACGGCAGCGTGCAGCTTAGCAAAGTGTTGCACACGCTACATACAGCAATTCGCATCCGCGACAAACATGCGTCTTCTTAGATGCTCCTGCACTTTGTACACACCCCCCTCCCACCTCGCTACACCGCACGGACGATTGTGTGTTGGTTCGTTCCGTGCATTGTTACAATGTTGCTTTTCTTGCTGATTTATTACATTACCGATTTTGCAAATGTTACATTTTCTTCCTGTGCTTAAAAATTATTAAAAAACCGACCTGATTATGCGGCGTATGGTACGGGTTGGTTAGTTATTAATAACTGATCATGGTCCCTGCAGCAGACGGGTAATAGTATAACTAAAAAGTATTTGCTATCTCTTGCCCAATGTGTACCTTCAGTACCTTTTCTCCATGTCCACGTGTGTGTGAATGCCGGTGCTCCCTCTCTTGAGCATGTTCCTGTAAAGTCTACATGTCACACTCTTTCATTATTTGTGAGCCACCCTTCTCTACTCTTGTCAGGTTTTACACTTAAAGGCAACACTCTCTGTGTGGCTCATACACCTTTACTCCATGTGTGTCTCATACTCTCCCTTTCTCTTTCATCACCTCACCAAAACTAAACTGACCAATCAGATTGCTCTGAGAAACTGGACACACAGGCCTTAGCATTTTATTATATAGTAGACTTGATGGGTTGAAATCAAAGTAATTGTAGACCTCATGGTGCAGTGCACCACCTTTTGGAATATCTTTTGTGAAGAAATAATAATAATCTATTAGACTGACAAATGCAATGCATATGTCTGTGTTACATGCCATTTGGAATGGGATTCATAAAAAGCAGTGTTAATATTTCTAATGTGCCATCTGTTGGAATGACAACTGCAATGCATTTTATTATTACAAAAGTTTGTGAAGCACCATCTGTTGGAATGACAGATACATATCTCCTGGACAGAAACACAGATACACAGACTGTGCCACAAACACTCATTCTTTTACTAAAGTGAATTGTTAAAATTCACCTTTGCTCTTCCTTCTATATTCTTCTGCCTAAGTCTGGCAATTTCTAAAGAAATGATGATGCATCAAACAAATTCACTAAAATTAAAAATCTTGTAATACTGGACCATCACACTTCTTGTGGATTTTAGGGGTTGATGGAAAAAAATACTCATCTGAGATGGTCTCTGTCACAAAAATCCAACTGACTTGACACATTGTTTCCAAGCAGTCTTCATCCTGGCATGGATCGACTCAAAGATGCATGGAAGTGAGAGACCCTTGTGCGCACAATGAGAGACTCTGAATTGGTGTGGCCAGTGCACATGGAAGAGTAGAATGTGGATGTGGGAGACAGCAAGAGCAACATGAGACTGAGCAGTTGAATCAAAGCACAAATTAGCATGGAGGCTTGGGTTTGGCCACTGTGTAACCAACAGTCCTAATAAACCCTGCCTGAACATCGAGTCATTTTCATAATAATTAAATATTTATTTAATCAACTGCAAAAACACATTGCACAAGCTTGAAATGAAGATAAAAGAGTTGCAGAGGTTTAAAAATTCAGATTCAGTACAATTTGCATTTGATGCTGCTGGGATAGGGTGTTGTCTTCCCAATGGGTTTGAGAATGTTACATTAGTGTTAATATTTCTAGTTATCATATGAAATAATTCTTGGATACTCTTTCTCTCTTGCAAAGTAGCCTAAAGATGCCCATGGGTAAACACAGAATGATAATGCTATTATAAGTTTTGTTAGAAACCAAAACTAAAAACTCATACCACTTACAACAAAATCTTTTACAGATGTGAAAAGTAAAACCAAAAAGGAAAAGTGCAATCTATAGTTCTTAAAAGTAACAAGGCTAGCAGAACACATATCATGATGTAGAGGGTGCGACCACAACAGACTTAGGTCAGACAAGCCCCAAAAATAATATATTATTTTATTTTTGTTACCATTTCCACATCCCTACAGGGCAATATATAGAGAATAGTGGGAAAGACAGCCAGTTCAGCTCTCACCGGTAACCAGAACTCACAAGACATTAGGTGTGTAACGATGTGGGTTCTGGCTCCACGCTCCCATGGCTGTTTGGGAACCCTTGAACCCAACACCGTCGATAATGAAACCGAGTGAGCTAGTCAGTGAAGGCAAATAAACACTTGAGCAAGGGGTGGTGCAAAAAGTGAATAGTGCTTTTATTTAAAATCCAACAAAACAGGTGCTCAAATAAATAGTGCAGTTCTTTCTTCAATAAATAATCCAATAAAAGAACGTGGAGGTAAAACCAATAAATAGAAAAAAACAATCCTTTAAAATGAGAGGTAAAATCTTCTCATGGAAGCAGTCTTAAAAACAACAAACAAGCTCGGTGCTTCTTTTCTGTTAGCGTTTCTGTTAGCGTCTCACCTGCTTATCCCGTTTGGGCTTAGCAGCAGGCAATACGCTCTCTGCAGCTGCCCTCCTCTACACACTCGAGACTGGAGACCTACCGATCCCTGGCTTCGGTTTGGCTCTCATCCCAGTCCCCAAGACTTGATTACCCCAATGGCCAGGATGCACACATTGGGGACTCCACCACCAAGTCTCCCGACTTCCGCTGCCTTTCCGCGGCCTTCTGCGGCTCATCGCTTTCACCAGGTCACTCCCGCTACATGGTCACTCAGCGGGAGCAACATCCACTCAAACACCCGGCCTTACACCCAGCTTCCTCACAGCTGCCCTCGAACCCTCGAGCGCTCGATCGCGCGCTCACCATACGCACGCACCGCCGCTTCCTCGCTCCCTGTAACCTCCGTCTTCTTTTCTTTCTCGTTCTTTTTCTCATCTTTCCATTTTTTCCACCCTCACAACCGACTCGCGCTTCTTTTTAAATGACAAGGGCCACAGCAGCTGCTGCATTAGCCATGGGACAATCACGAATGTGGGCAGTTCCTCACCTGTGCACTCGGTGAGAAACGCCCACACCCTACGGATCGCCCCACAGCTCGCTATGGCCCAACTTCCCCTCGCTAAGCCGCGATCATTTATTTAAAACGAATGGCTTTTGCACAATGAGCTGTGGACCCGCTACACCACAAGGTGGTCATCAGGTGAGCTGAAAGTGGTACTGGTCCCAGATCTGAAAGGCTGTTCCAGCCAGTTACACCTTAAGCTCAGAATTGAGATGCAGTGATAGAACAGGATTCTGCTGCTGGGAGGAAGGTAAGTAGGAGGTTTATTTATTTTAACATGGCTTTCTCAGAGCTTCATTTTAGTTTAACCCTAATATTTTGTATATGCATTTAATTATCATTCTAGGTGGCTCTGAAATCTGTACTAACCCCTACTTTCTCTGCTCTTCTTTTTCCGGTTTTCACCACCCGATCAAAGCTCCGTACACTGATGAATTGAAGGCCAGAGGTCCACATGACCGTCATCGTCTAATTCTTCCATGTGAAGCCTGAAAACCATGAGGACTGATTGAGATCATTTATGTTAGGTAGAATGCCTAGAGGAGGCTGGGTGGTCTCATGGCCTCGAAATCCCTGCAGATTTTGTTTTTTTCTTCAGCCATCTAGAGTTTTTTGTGGTGTTTTTCTGTCCTCCCTGGCTATCAGACCTTACTTTTATTCTATGTTAATTAGTATTGCCTAATTTTATTTTTATATTTTGTCTTTTTTCTCTTTCTTCATCCTGTAAAGCACTTTGAGCTACATGTTTTGTATGGAAATGTGCTACATAAATGTTATTGTTGTTGTTGCTTTTTGCAGTTGATAAGTGGACCACCATGGTGCAGGTAGACCTTGAGGCTTTAGCTTTTCTTGTTTTGTTTGTTTTTCTATTATGCCCATTAGCCTTAGGTGACTATTTCTTCTGTTTGTGTAAACACTCTTTTTGTTTGGTCGGAGGAAAAAGCTATTACAGCATTAACTGAGTGAAATGAATGGGTCATGCATGAAACTTTACCCAATCATTACAATGCTCAACTTATACCGTCAAACTTCATCTATTTTCTGAACTCACGTTTCTATTACAAGGTTGTGGGAGATGAAGTCTATTGTGAAAGCTTTAGTCACAAGGAAAAAAAAATATCTGTAGAGTATCAGCTGCCAACAATTAATTAAAGTTAGAGCTAGTGTATTAGAATCACCCCTTCATGCATTTTCTAAACCTGCTTATCGTGAGCAGAGTTGCAGGGAATCTGGACCCAATTCTGGCATTCACTGGGTGCAAGGCTGGAGAGGACGCCAGCTCATTGCAGTATTATAGCAATTAGTGAATAAAATGAACAAGTTCTCCATTTTGTTTCAATTACTCCTTGCCTGAACTATTACAAAACGATTGTATTTCCAAGGTTCTCCACAGCTCCCGGTACTAATGCCTATTTGCATAGTTAGGTCCTGTGGCATATTAATCGATTTTTTTATTATTGCTTTGTTTGATGACCCACTTTAGATCACTGCGACTTTATATTCATGTACTGTATACCACCTGAGTTTTTGATGTTTATACACGAGTTCTTAAGAATCCTTGGTAAAGGACAATATAATGACAATAAATTAAATCGAACTGAACTGAATCAATGCATGCCCGGACGGCCTTTTTCCATTTTAATCACGCTTATCTGCACTAGGAGAACTGATCATATATAAAGAAGCACTGAGGAAATTAACTTGGCAGTATGAGAAGGTATGGAAGGTACGTTCTGAAACAGAAGTTTACATGGATGGATGAATTCATGGTACATTAAAATTGTAAAATGAGTAACAGTGCATTTTGTGCTAACAGGTAATATAATTTGATCAGTAAGTTGAAACAAGTAAAGAAATATACTTGTGGCCTAACATTCAGGTATTTATAAACTTAACATCTTTGAAAGTTAGGACATTTTTAAGTTTTGTTTGGTTGCTTCATCCAAGAGTTAATTATGACTTTATTGTTCATGAATTATTTTTGTCACAATAAGTCATATTCAAAAAATATCAGTGATAACAGAATGTATTAGTAGAGGACATAAAGTACATATTTTAGTAGCATTTTATATTTAATATTGTATTGTTAAAAAAAACAGTCACAAAAAGGCTTTCACTTTTGAGATAGCTTTCATGAGTCATAGATTTCAATTCAAATCTCTCTATTATAAAAAAAATCTTGGAAGGTTGGAAGGAGACAAGACGTGATTTTCTCAGAGAGTCACTTTCACGTCCCGCGAGTCAAGTCTTTGTGCCAAGAGATTTAACTATGCCCAGGGCCGAAAATAAAACAAAGAGTAGATGACAAAGTAGAACGTCGTAAAGAAATCAAAAATGTTGGTGCGGCACACATGCAGAGCAGGTTAAAGATAATGGAAATGCGAAAATTCGAAAGTCTCAAAAAAAAGGATAGTATAGATTGCATAAGCGCAAACAAACGGAAATTATTACTTGATGAAATAACGGAACAGTGAAAAGAGATCAAATATATTCTTGGGATTTAAACTTTAAATTGGAGACTTGCAGATAGTATAATTCGTGTTGCCATCGGGGAAATACACTCACCTAAAGGATTATTAGGAACACCTGTTCATTTTCTCATTAATGCAATTATCTAATCAACCAATCACATGGCAGTTGCTTCAATGCATTTAGGGGTGTGGTCCTGGTCAAGACAATCTCCTGAACTCCAAACTGAATGTCAGAATGGGAAAGAAAGAAAGGTGATTTAAGCAATTTTGAGCGTGGCTTGGTTGGTGGTGCCAGACAGGCCGGTCTGAGTATTTCACAATCTGCTCAGTTACTGGGATTTTCACGCACAACCATTTCTAGGGTTTACAAAGAATGGTATGAAAAGGGAAAAACATCCAGTATGCGGCAGTCCTGTGGGCGAAAATGCCTTGTTGATGCTAGAGGTCAGAGGAGAATGGGCCGACTGATTCAAGCTGATAGAAGAGCAACTTTGACTGAAATAACCACTCGTTACAACCGAGGTATGCAGCAAAGCATTTGTGAAGCCACAACACGCACAACCTTGAGGCGGATGGGCTACAACAGCAGAAGACCCCACCAGGTACCACTCATCTCCACTACAAATAGGAAAAAGAGGCTACAATTTGCATAGTTCACCAAAATTGGACAGTTGAAGACTGGAAAAATGTTGCCTGGTCTGATGAGTCTCAATTTCTGTTGAGACATTCAAATGGTAGAGTCAGAATTTGGCGTAAACAGAATGAGAACATGGATCCATCATGCCTTGTTACCACTGTGCAGGCTGGTGGTGGTGGTGTAATGGTGTGGGGGATGTTTTCTTGGCACACTTTAGGCCCTTTAGTGCCAATTGGGCATCGTTTAAATGCCACGGGCTACCTGAGCATTGTTTCTGACCATGTCCATCCTTTCATGACCACCATGTACCCATCCTGTGATGGCTACTTCCAGCAGGATAATGCACCATGTCACAAAGCTCGAATCATTTCAAATTGGTTTCTTGAACATGACAATGAGTTCACTGTACTAAAATGGCCCCCACAGTCACCAGATCTCAACCCAATAGATCATCTTTGGGATGTGGTGAAACGGGAGCTTCGTGCCCTGGATGTGCATCCCACAAATCTCCATCAACTGCAAGATGCTATCCTATCAATATGGGCCAACATTTCTAAAGAATGCTTTCAGCACCTTGTTGAATCAATGCCAGGTAGAATTAAGGCAGTTCTGAAGGCGAAAGGGGGTCAAACACCGTATTAGTATGGTGTTCCTAATAAAACTTTAGGTGAGTGTAAAAGTAGTGTTTCTTCCCAATGAAGAGGCGTATCCGAGCGAAGCAAGCAGGGGGTAAAGCTCCTTAGTGTTATAAAAATTAAATTGAGTCTGTTAGCTGTTTGGTTGTTTGGTTGTTGGTGGATCAATGGCTAACTGTAGTTAATTTATCCTGAACATAAAATGCTTTAAAGAAGCACCCAATGAAGACAAACTCTATGCTGAAGTCTCAAGGTAAAATTTGATGGTTGCCATGAACGATGATGGATTTCAGGTCATTGTGAAAATATTATATACTGTACCTGAGGACACCAGTGGAAATTAAGGGGAAGTAGCATTTAGGACAGAAACTGGGAAGCACAAAGTGTTGTGGGAATCTAGAAAAATAACCAAGACATATTGAAGAAGCAGAAACCGTGATAATCTTTAAGAAGTACCTGGATGAGACATTGGGACAGGCTAAGTCAAGTCAAGTCAAGTTGGGGAGCATGCACTGATACAGTGCATTGCTGCACCCACTACACTAGCGAAACAACTTGGGATCCCGGTTTGCACCGCCCCCCCAGGCAGACACGCCGTCCAGTCCCACCCTCCGGAAATTACCCTCTATCTGTCGCAGATAGGTGTTACGTGGGTGACCCCTTGGCCAGGTCCAGCCACTCAGGTCCCCAACAATGAGGATCTTACGAGCTGGATCAACCTCGGGGAAACGCGCGACATGGTCGTAGTGCCGTAACTGACACTCCCCCACAATGCAGGTAATGTGCCTCATTTGGGATTCCATGAGCAACCGCTCATTCGATGCAAAGTCAAACCAATGGTACCCAAGGATTTTCTGAAGAGACACAGTACCAAAGGAGTCCAGTCTTCATCTCAGGTCACTGGATAGCATCCATGTCTTACAACCATATACAGTAGCAAGACAGGAAGCATCAGGACCCTAAAGACTTGGACCTTCGTCCTTTTGCATAGATATCGGGAGCACCACACAAACCTTTCCAGTGACCTCACGACCCCCCATGCTCTCCCAATCCGTCTAATGACTTCATAGGAAGAGTCACCAGAGACATGACTGTCACTGCCAAGGTAAGTAAACCTCTCAACAAGGTTGACACTCTGTCTGCAAACAGGCACACTGCTGATAGCTGTGCCCAAGAGGTCATTAAAGGCCTGGATCTTGATTTTTATCCAGGACACTCGCAAGCCCAGACACTCAGACTCCTCACTCAGTCTCTCAAGCGCCCCGATCAGAGCTTCCATTGACTCTGATAAGATCACAGCATCGTCAGTAAAGTGAAGATCCACAAATCTTTCTTCACCAACAGATGCCCCACAGCCGCTGGACCCCACAACCTTGCCCAACACCCAGTCTATACAAACATTGAGCAGAGTAGGAGCAAGAACACACCCCTGATGAACCTCAGAATCAACTGGGAAAAATGCAGAGGTCCTGCCTCTACTATGAGAACCCTCAGTGCCAGGATGTGGTCGATGGTAGACTTTTTAGGCGTAAAACCAGACTGTCCCGGTCGCTGGTAGGTGATCAAGTGATCACAGATCCTATTGAGGATGACTCTGGCAAGGACCTTACCTGGCACTGAGAGCAGTGTTATCCCCCTGTAGTTGCTGCAGTCCAGGCGATCACCCTTCCCTTTCCAGATAGGGACGATAAGTTCCATTTTCCAGTCAGTTGGGATGATCCCAGTCTCCCAAATGGAAGCAAAGATTGTCAGCAAATGTAAAGTATTACACATAAGAAGTAAAAATGTTAGGTTTGAATACATGGTGGGAGGTCTGGTTGTGAGAAGGATTTAGGAGCCGTAGTGAACTCAACACTATCAACTCCAGTGTTCAGAAGCCATTAAGAAGGTTAACAGAATATTAGGTTATATACTGTAGCGTCTTGATGTGTGGAGTACAAGATAAAGTGACTTCACTCAAAGTAAACTCGAAACAGTAAACTAATCTATAACTGAAGTCACACAGAATGTTTCTCTGTTTTAAGACAGAATAGTTTGAAAATATGACAATGCTTTCTTACATGTACAGCACACTCTATTTCAACATAAACTGAACTTTAATCACAAATCATCTTAAAGAATATCTGCCAAATTTCAAACAAAGTTCGAGTTGTTTCATGTGAAGAGACAGACAGAGAGACATGATGATGACAGTAAGTGCTTTTCATAATTAAATGCGAATGCGCCTAAAAATGACAGGACAGAGATAGTGCTGATGGTGATGAAATTAATAATACATTTTTGTATAATATTTATGCATTCTTTATCTTAATTTTACTCTGTTTTCCTTTGCATGTAATTATTTCTTTGACATCTTGTAAAACGCTTTGCGCTACACCGTGTGATGAAAATGTGCTATAGAAATAAATGCTGATGCTGTTATTTTATTCAATAGTATTACTATCAACAGCCAAAAAACAAAACAAAAAAAAAAAAACATTTAGTCAGGCTGGCCGTAAAATACCACACAGATTGTGTTTCTGTCATTTTTAACAGGTAAAGCCTTGAAGGCTACACCTTTTTAATTCTTTTATCATGCTGCTTAATGAATCTTGCTTTCGGAGCTCTTCCCCTACTTGTCTGTCATTTAATAGTTCAACCACTCGGAATTGTCTTCGATGTTCCCATTTTAGCAGCAAGAAAGCAAGCACCGCTGTATTCACTGACTGATTCTCAAGTGAAGACATACTTTCTCCTGTTCTTGATTTAAACTAGAATATCCTGGCGTAAGAGCACATGTCTGATAAAAGCTTTCAAGTCTACAGAGCAGCACACGTAATGTACAAGGTTTTGAAATAAATTAGTACATAATAACAGATACAAATGTAGATCTTACATATTTATGAATTAAAATACTTTGCAATAATTATTTGAAAATTCAATTAATTATTTCTCTTTTTAATAATAATGGTGTTCTAAGGAAGCTATTATTATGCAATTTTACCTTTTGCTTCTTTGCACCTTGCTCTCCTATTAGACCACAAATAGCTAGTCATAAAGAGTCATTTTAAGCCTAATTGAGCATAATTATCATGTTGTAAATTTTCTGCAGGGTTTGTTAAAGTGAAAAATAATTTTCTGGAATATTTAATGAATCATTTAAATGAAATGTTAAATAAAATGTATTGAATGAATTTCATATATTTTAATGATTCATGACCTCAGATTCACTGGAGGCAGTGGCAGAACAGAGGACGATAGTAAACTACAAGTCATTGCTGCCCATCGGCTCCATGATGTGCTGTCCTTTAGTACAGTTAGCCACTGGCAAATTCCACCATCCAACATGCTGCGGTAAAAAACACTACTGGGGTATTTTTTTGCCCAAGGTAAAGAAGACTGTATGATGTACCTTGCTGTTTTGCCTTGCCAATTACAAAAATCCTACTGCCAGATTAGATTAAATTAGATTAGTTTATTTTCAATCCAAAGGGGAAGGTTTGATGCATAAAGCAGCCAAAACATGAAAAACAAAGACAGAGACACACAGGACAAATAACACAATCAATAAATCAATTAATCAACATTTTTACACTATTATATCATTTTATGATATTTTGTGAATAATCCTAAATCTTCCAATCAAATAATATTTTGCATGTTCTTTTGTACTGTTCTGTTATTTGTTTTTATATCTGATGTAGTTGCTGGACCAGGTGAATTTCCATTTAGGGTTTAATAAAGTTCCATCTATCTACAGTATCTGTCTATTTACTCTTACAGTTTGCTGTTCCCAAGAAACATCTGCTGATGTGAAACATGCCTCAGAAAAAGAGATCTAATTAGTTTTAAGATCAAGAATTGTTGAGTGACATAAAGCTGGAAAGAGTTACTAAGTAATTTCAATGAGTTTAAATATTTGTCAGTCCGAAGTTGAAGAAAATTATATAACTGGGGGTAACTTAGCACTGTAGCTGCTCTCCCTAGAAGTGGGCATCTAGCTTGATGACTCAAAAGGCACAACGCAGGCTGCTCAGTGAGGTTAATAAGAATCCTAGAGTAACAGCTAAAGGCTTGAAGAAATTATTGAAACAGGTTAATATCATTGTTCATGAGTCTACTTTATACAAAACATTAAACATGCATGGTGTCCATGGAAGGGCACCAAAGGGGAAGCCACTGCTCTCCAAAAAACATCACTGCATACCTGAAGTTTGCCAAAGACCATCTTGACACTCCACAATGCAAAAATGTTTAGCGGACTGATGAAATTAAGGTTAAATTATTCGGGAAGAACATGTAGCAGTATATGTGTTATAAAAGGGTCACTGCATACCAACACAAAAATATCAACCTAACAATGAAGTATGTTGGAAGGAGCACTATGATTTAGACTGCTTTGTTAACTCCGGTCCTGGAAAGCTTGCCATGAAAATGAATTTCCAAGTTTATCAAAATATCCTATGGGATAATGTCAGAGGGGCTGTCCACCAGTTGAAGCTGAGGCAGATGTTGGGCGATGCAGCAGCACATGACAGGAAACAAGAAAATAAATCTACTATTGAATGGCTTCAAAAAGAAAAATCTGGCTTTCAGTGTGGCCCAGTCAGAGTCCACACCATAACCCAATTGAGATGTTATGGAATGACCTTAAGAGAGCCTTTCACATGACACATGCTGTGTATGTGGCTGAGCTGAAGCAGTTCTGTATCAAGGAATGGTCCAAAATCCCTCCTGAAGCACGTGTTAGAGGTTATTGCTGCTAATGGAGGTTCAACAATTTATTAAATCTAAGGATGCACTTATTTTTTCCACAGCACATGTTTGATGGATTTGGTGAATAAAGACATCAACAATTATAATTGTTTTTGTGTTATTAGTGTAAGCATATTGTGATAGTACTTGTGACTTAGATGAAGATCAGATGAAATTTTATGACCAAGCATTTTATGACAGGAAATCGGGTAATTCCAAAGGATTCACATACTTTTTATGCTAATCTATCTATCTATCTATCTATCTATCTATCTATCTATCTATCTATCTATCTATCTATCTATCTATCTGTTGCATAAAGCCATACATGTTTATTTATTTATTAATAAATGTTAAAGGCCTCTGATCAAGCGCACTTATAAATTTCCCCTTAGTATTCTCTTTATAGTCTTCTTTGAGGGCACAGAAAAAGTTGAAAAGAAGCAGAAGGTATCACATAACACAGCAAGATGGAGTTTTTTTCTCATCTGGCTAAGAAATTACTTTGAACAAGACAGGATATCATACATTGATATTATGTCTTTTCAGAAGACCATGCACAGCAGTTTAGATGTATGTCTACTGCAATAAAGTATCTCTCACAGGATGCATGAATTGTTCAGCGTTCAAGTCTGACCAGCAGAAATCCTTCTACACCCGCAGTTGGAATGCTAGAAGTAGTGGACTCAGCCAAGAAGTTTCCATGCCTTAACGATTAATCTTATGTAAAATTTATGTATGCTAACAAACGCATAACATTTTTTTATTTCCTCTGAATAAAATTATGGTGGCACACCTCACCAGTATGGAATACCACCTTATTCCTACTTACATTATACAGTAATATTGTTTGTAAAGTTTGGTGCTTCTTGAGACAATCAAAGACTAACCTATTACTCAACATGAGAGGTACACGAATAGGAACATGTCTAATTAGTGAAAGAGAACAGAACATTTAATCAGATTGAACAGAATGTTGGCCTTTCTGTGTTTGAGAATATAGCAAGCGCCTGACATTGTGTTTTACTAAATACAGGGTGGCACAGGGAAACGGGAAATTTTCAATTGATGTTCAATGCACAAATAAACACATTACAAAGTACATTTAATGATGAAATGTATTGTATAGGATATGTAATTAATAATGGTAATTAATATTCATTCAATATTCATTTAATGTTTTAAAGAAAACATCATGAAGGTGTTATACATTTCTCTGTGCACAATCTGACAGCCTGCTATGGAAATTCTGCATTTTTCGACATAACAAGAAGAATGCCAGCGATTTCCTTTTCAATCCTCCTTTTTAGATCAGCAATGGTTGCAGGACGTGTGTGGTACACTTGGCTTTTAAGATATCGCAACAGAAAAAAATCACAAACAGTGAAATCTGGGGATCTCGGAGGCTATGGAATGTCGCGCCTTCCAAACAATCATCGAATAGCTGCCATTGATTGTCAGGCAGTATGTGAAGTGACTCCAACCAGGGGACTTCTTTTTAAAGGCTGAACCTGTTTCCTCGAAATTACGCACCCATGTTGTAATTGAATGAGCAGATGGAACACGATCATGACGTCCTAACTGGTAATGATGCTGAAATTCCCTTTGCACACCAGTCACCATTCTTATAGAAGGCTTTCACAGCAAATGGACGTTGCGTACCACTCCACTGCTCCCTTTAATTAATAGCAAGGGGTTCTAAACGAGGTCGCATTGGTCCCAAACAACTGCAGCTGCCCCACGGTCGCCAACACCTAGTTCCAAAATTTCCTGTTTCCCTGTACCACCCTACAGTAAATGATAAAAGCCAGTCCTTGTAAATAAATTAACGTCTCTTAACTCTTTGAGGTGCTATTGATAATTCTTGGTTATTTTATTAGGGAAAAATGAAAGGCAAAACAGAGAAAGTGAAGTAATCTTGGAGGAAAACCAGACAGAGCTTTTTTTCAAGCTCTTTCTTTCAAATGAAGTTTAAGGACATTTCACCGTGGAGAAGACAATGCCATAAAGAGACACATCTTTGTAGCATTTAAATAAAATATTGGTGTTCTGAAGTGGACAAGTAGTCATCCACAGCTCAATTTAATTAGGAACTATAAAATATAGGTCTGGGGGAACTTGAGCAATTTTAGAAAGTGAATGGACAGAACTTTGATTGTTTAGCAGGTTGTAATAATCAGATCTAATGTAATATATAAATTTTAATTTGCGTTTGAGCATCTGGTATGCAAATCCAAATTTGCACAGATTCCCAATTTATAAAGGGAATGAACTTAGCATATGTTTAATTCCTAAACGTTTGCCCTGGTGAAGTTCATTTGGTGACTGCACCAACACTTTACTTAACCCTGGGCAGGGTCAGGTAACCTTGCTAGTATTTATTAAAGGACAGTGAATACTTTGGGAGTCAAAAATTTACCAAGAAGAATATCTGGCATTATATTTTCACTTTGCAATAATAGAGATGTTCTGTTTTGCTCAGTGGTAGAACAAAAATGCCAATTTAATACATTGACAACATAGTGTAACATAGTAAATTTAGGCAAGAAAGTTAAGTTGTTTTAACTAATAAAGTGACATTATAAGATAAATGTGTGGGTTTATAATATAATACAATTATATAAAAGAGTTGTTTTTTAAGAAAATGAGGGATGTTTTTAGGGATTTATGACATACTTTTACAAGGTAATAAAGTGGCATGTAATTGCAAAATAATTTTTTTATGAGATAAATAAATTATGGATAATTACATCTTTCTGAGATAATTATGATTGTATGAAATCATAAAACGATTCAGTCTTTTATTTTCTAAACCTGTTTGCTCTAATGCAGGGTTGTAGTAAGTATTGTGACGTGTCTTGCCATTGCATGGGATGTAGGGAATGGAAGCAGTGTTGCGGTGGAGTCTTGGGGGAACACTGTTTGTAAGGGCTTGGGGCACCTCCCTAGAGAGAGATGAGTGACAGGGATCGGGGTTAATTAACGGTGCGTGATAAAATGGGGAGGTGGTGGCCGAAAGTGGTAGTTGGAGGGGCTGGAAAAAAGAGGAGAACAGCATCAGGTGGAAAAAGGAAGTAAATGTTTTAAGAGAGGTAGATAGGACGAAGGTGATTTGTCTTTGTTATTTTGGAGGTGTCCCCGTGACCCAGACAACGGGCGGCGGTAGGGCACCGTTTATATCGTAGCATATTGAATAAAAAGCCAGTCAGCATTTGGAAGACTTCCCCGGACAAGTGGCTCCCGAGTGTGTTTATTCGACGGGACGTCACAGTATTAACTTTCTGTGCGGCATTTGACACAAGACGGAAAGCAAATGCAGCACAGAATGTTAATATTTACTACAACCCTGTATTGGAGCAAATAGGTTTAAGAAAAACTCTAGACTGGACACCAATCCATTTCAGGGGACACTAAAATTTAAAGTTGGTAATTACAGTGTACTTTAATAATATGAGATGTTAATGAACATGCATATCATTTGGAAGTGAAAAAACAAAGATAGCCCCATTAAAAAAATAATAAAGACAGGGAGAGATTGTGAGAGAACCCCACACAGACGATGATCAGGCCAGGATATCAATCTTGAACTATGGAGTTAAGTGGCAGTTTGTCTAACCACTTTGTTATTGTGTCATTACGAACAGTTTGATTACGATAAACATTAATTACATACCATATGATTAGGTTATTTATTTCCATGCCTGCTTGTTTGTTTCTGGTTCTTGGCATCATAGAGCATGACACAGGAACCAATCCTGAGTGTCCGAGTTCATTGATGAGAAAACTTAGCCATGCATCAACAATTTCCTTATCCTGGGCTTATTTTGAAATGTCAATAAAAAAAATACTTTTCTCTTTCGGACATGAGTATGGCTTCAGTGTGATTTTACATACTCCCGACTAAAAGTGACAGCAGTTCTTGACGTGGCTATATTGACTGCAATAGGCAGCAGCAGTATGCAGAGAGAAATGGAATCAGGATCTGGTTTTGGTGAAATAAACTAGCTAATGTCAAACCTGGCAGAGTGAGAATCAAGAAACAGAGTCCATAATGTCAGATAGTTGAGAAACAAGAGAGTCAAAGTCAAGAATCTACATGTAAACTGAGCTAAATCATAAGTCAAAGATCATGGTCATAGAGATGGAAACAAGATTGTAACCATAATTAAAAGTAAGATTTAAAGAAAATAAGAAAATGGGCTTTTGTACGTTGTATCCACAAACCTGGACAAACTAGGCCATGTCCAATGATGACTTTTATACCGTTGCCCTCTTCTGGCTAACCTTGTCTAGCAACTGCCAAGTAATTGAGACAACAAAGAGTACAAAATGGCTGCACTCATAACAAAAACAGAATATTGCCATGGGTGAAATTAATTAATTCTTAAAGTAGTAAAAACACTTCAAATCCAAAATTAATGTAACAATATTTCTTGACCTCTAAAACCTCCAAAATGTAGCACAGCTAACAGCTTTACTACTATACTGCCCAAAACATAAAATTATGTTATGAGCTAATGTAAGATTATGAAATAGTAACATAATATCTGGTACAGTTACATCATGAGGTCAGTAAGCTTAGCATGCATCAAAGCTAAATTAATGGAAGAAATTATTAAGGAAAAGACTGAGCGGCACATATCCAGATCAACAGTTTTACTAAACAGTAAGCATGAGCTCAGATGGGGCGGTCGTGTTTTACTAGCATGCTGGAATTCTATGAAGAAGCAAGAAAATGAAACAATAAGAGTGGTGCATTTGATATTATTTATCATTATTTTCAGAAAGCATTTGATAAGTTACTACATCAGAGGTTGGGCATCAAACTGAAGGAAGTGTCCGTTCAGGATGCTGTGTGTAGACGGGTACAGAATTGGCTCAGACACAAGAAGGTTGCATGGTGCAAGGTACCTCATCAGAATTGGGTGAAGTTAAAAGAAATATATATAAATGATTTGGATAGGATTATAAATAACAAGCTTGTTAAGTTTGCAGATAACAATAAGCTTTATATAATCCCAAATCTGTTTAATCATTACAGTGGAACTTGGACAACATGCAGGCTTTGGACAGGTTTGTAAATGTAAAGTATTGCACAAAGGAAGTAAAAATGTTAGGTTTGAGTACATGTATAGGAAGTCTGAAAATTGAAAGTTCTGCTTATGAGAAGGATTTGGGAGTAGTAATGGACTCAACACTATCAACTGTCAGACAGTGTTGAGAAGCCACAACCATGGCTAACAATATGTTAGGGTATATAGTCCTCTGATGCATACAGTACAAGTCCAAGAATGTTATGGTTAAGATGTATAACACAGTAGGGAAGCAACACCTGGAGGACTGCGTGCAATTTTGGTCTCTGAGTTACAAAAATATCATAGCGGCACTGTAAAACGTCCAGAGAGTGCAACTAGGCTGGTCCCAAGACTGCAGGGTATGAGTGATGAGGAAAGATTAAAGGAGCTGAAATTTTCAGTTTAAGCAAATGGAGATTAAGAGGAGACATGATTGAAGTGTTTAAAATGATGAAAGGAATTTGTACAGTGGATCAAGACTGTTATGTTAAAATGAGTTCAAAAAGAACATGGGGGCAGAGCTGAAAACTGTTTAATGGTAAATTTCGCACAAATGTTAGGAAGTTTTTCTTCACACATAGAATCATAGACACATGGAATACACTGCCAAGTTCTGTGATAGACAGTAGGAAATCTGAGACTTTCAAAACTAGACTTGATGTTATTTTGGAAGAATTAAGTAGATAGGAGCTTTGTTGGGCTGAATGTCCTGTTCTCGTAAAGGTTGTTCTAATGTGCTAAACAAATGAGCCTGATGGAGAGAATGGACCCTTGTATGTCAAATTTCTTATGTCCTTATCATGATGTTTTGCCAATAAATTATAGAATATATAAATAAAGTGTTTCTTCAAACAACAAAAAACTATAGACACTTGGCATAAATTACCATGTAGTGTAGTGGACAGTAAGACTCTAGGAACATTCAAAACTTGAGCTGATTTTGTTTTCAAGGAATTAGTTGGATAAGATTGGCAAGCTTTGTTGGGTTGAATGGCCTGTTCTCATCAAAACCTTTTCTAACTTCCACCTGCAGCTAAAGTCACTTCAGTACACAAGCAATTCGCCACGCTAGTGTTTAGATGTACCCTGCGGTGGGCTGGCAACCTGCCCGGGGTTTGTTTCCTGCCTTGCGTCCTGTGTTGGCTGGGATTGGCTCCAGCAGACCCCTGTGACACTGTAGTTAGGATATAGTGGGTTGGATAATGGATGGATGGATAGTTTTTAGATCGTCAGTGACGTGCTGATGGTGTATGCACCCAAAAAGAAGAAGCCTTTGATTTCAGTCTGTAACAGCTGCTACCTGTAAAAATATCGCTGAAGGGATATAAGCAGATACACAAATGCTGGTGAATCATGTCTTCTTGGTATATTGTTGTCACTTGAATTTTTTGTTATTCAGTTTTATTCTTGACTAAAAGCACACTTGTTTCATTATGCCTTTGTGAAAGTAACATTCCAGTAACCTCGTGAATGAGATTGAATCTGCATCTGCCTCTCTCGCGCATACACACACACATTCTTACATGAAAATAAACACTATTTGAGAACACTGTGCCATTTGAACATGTTTTTTTTTATCTTGCCTGTACTGCATTTCAGTATCATGCACCATAACATGGAGTACAGGCAAGATCGAAGGAAAAAACATGTTCAAATGACAATTTATGTTTAAATGGCCTCATTGTAGGGATGAGATACCAGGCTGCTTGCTGCTTGTGCTGATCGACACATTTGCAAAACAAAAGACAGCGATGGAGAGGTGCGAAGGAATTTAAGGTGGCCTGGAATTACAAGTTTTTTCGTAGGCGTTAGGAATTCTAGCATTAAGCAGGCTTAGAAAATGGTATAGGTTTTTTTCTGGATTGTCATCTTTGTTCTCAAATCAAACAAATGTGCATTAATTTGCGTTTTTGTCTGTAAGTGTGCCCCATGGTGGATTGGGTGTCTATCTTTGGTATTGATAGGTACTGTACTTTGTTTATAATGCTGCTGGGGTACATCTGGTCTCGCCACAATCCTACATTGGATGAAGCAAGTTAAGAATATGGATGACTACTTTATAACACATTCAAAGTGTTAGTTATATTTACAGTATATTAAGCAAGGATCACACACTGTAATTATCACTTTTTTGAGTGTTAACATTGAAAAAGTTGGCCTGTTAAGATTTGAAAGAACACATATACAAGTAGATCATTTTCTTCTTCTTACTAATTAAACCAGAAGACGTATTTCTGTTGCTAAGTCTTAAATAAGAAATAAGGAAAACTTGCAAAAAGGGGGTGGGTTGAGAAACAGGGAGTACCTGGCAGAGCTGGAGCTGCATGAAAAACTTCCAAGTCTCCAGACACTTTCTACTAATATTGTGTAGTTTTTTTATGTGAAATCCCAAATGCTGTGTACTTTGCAGGACAGCATGAACAATCTTGATTTTGGTTGTCTTTAACTCAACAATGCAGGAGACAGAGCAATCAGTGTAAGCGGCACCAGCGGGTTGCATGCCTATCCATAAATAGCGGGGCTGGCATTTCAAGAACTGCTTTTACTTTTATTCTGGAGCCTGTAAAAAGATATGGAAACATTACAAAAAGATTAATTATTGAGTTGAAGGGACTGGATTATCTAGATTGGCTTATAAAATTTAAACCTCAATGGACTCCAAGGAAGGAGATTAAAGGGAGATTTAATAGATGCTTTTAAATTAATGAAAAGTATTACCAAGGTTAACAGCAGTGTAGGGGTTTTCGGGTTTGTGGGTTTTTTTTCCACAGTGAATGATAAATCATAGACAACAGGCTGAAGCAAAGGAATGACAAGTGCAGAATAGAAGAAGGCCTTAATGCTTTACACAAGGAGCCATCAATAACTCAAATGAGCTCCTGTTGTGACGGTAAACTTAAAAGAAGCCAAAACTCATTCTTAGGGACAGTTAGTCTGGCTAATGGAGGGGAAGAGTTAGTGTGCTCCACTGAACACAGCCTGTTTTGACATTTTCAGGAAAATTGTGGCAGGAGACTTGTGTTCTGAGTTTACAGGGCTTATCACTTCAGTATAATCTGCTAAAGTTACAAGGTGATTGTGCAGCCTCTAATTTACAATGGGCAGTTGCGAATGTGTCATGTTTTAGAAATGGAATGGAGTGATCCATGGGAACTGGAGAACTTGATCACAAACTATCCATTCAATCTTTAATTTAAACTAAACCAGTTCAAAGTCGTGGGAAGGTGGTGTCTGTCCCAGCATCTTTGGGTACAATATGAGAACCAAGCATGAGTAAATTAGATGTTCACCACCGTGTAGACTCATACTCATATTCACACCCACAATTGTTTCCATTAATCTGATATGTACATTGTTGCTATTTTAGAATGGCAATAATCGGTAGGCCAGCCATCAGAATTGTGACTTTGTCTGATTCTATATAACCAACTGTGGACCCCACCAAAGGTTTATTTTCGAGTGGAATGCTGTTGACTGGATTTTTTTTTTCACCTCTGTCATGTATTTATTTGTCATATACTTATGTTATAATGGACATTACATTGTCATGATTTATTTATGTTAACCATTCAGATTATTCCTGGCTTATTTTGTTTACCTATTATAGTTAATCAGGGAGATAAATAAATACATTAGAGAGCCTTCAATGATCAAAAAATGATTTTCCATTCAATCTTTCAGAAATACCAAAAAGCTATACAAGAATCAAGGTCACAGAATCAGGGAAAAGGGACAGAAGTATTGTAGAAACAATGTGTGGCAGACGGTTGGGCCCATGCCCAGCCAGGAAGCCCTGTCAGTTAATGTTCAGGGGGAGCAACCATGGACTATTCAATACCTCCCCCTGGACGGTAGGTGGCAACCCCCCTGGGTTGGAGCTGTGCCTCAGACTCCCGCAGGGCTCCATGGGAATTGTAGTTTGGTGCAGCCCTGTTGGGTCCCGCAGGCGATGCCAGGAAGTGTAAACACATGAATTCTGGGTTAATTGTCTAGTAACCTAGCCAAGTCAATACACAAAACAGTGGTGAAACGGTTAAAAAATAATAATACCTGAAATGATGATATTATGTATGAACAAGTTGTATCTAATGTGCAAAATAATTAGTGGTAATCACGGGATCTCATACTCCAGTAAATGAACTGTGGAGATTATTAAAAATCAGAATATGCATATCTTAACGAGAGAAATCAGGTCAAGCACAGACACACAATGTACAAAACTACACCGTGTGCTGTACTTCTGATCAGTATCTTGAAGAACAGTCACTTTCTGTGAGACATATGCACTTAGAAGGAGTGTGTACAAGACTAAAATGGTTGTTTCATCATGCGGATGGAGTAAGACAATTGTGCACTGTTAACCAATTGACTATCCTATCACAGACCAGCACTCAGCTCTAGTTAGTCAGGAGCACAGAAGGCAGAAGCAGGTCATTTCGAGGATAAGGCATTGCTCTTCTGTAATGTGAACAATGTTGAATTTTGAAGTATTGAATTAACAGCATCCATCACTTTCTGCTTTCCACCATCATACTCCCCAAAATCACTAAGATCGGAACAAAATTAAAGGCTTGTGTGGGGACTACTATTTATATATTTTTTTTTTCTCAAAAACCCTCCACTCTCATTCTTGAATCCTCCTAAGGGTTGTGAAAGGATGCTCTCCTTTTCTTTGTACACTGCTTGCAGAAGGTGACAGAAGCTTTGAGAGAGAATGGTATAAGGAGTCGGTATGAAAAAGTCAAACTTCATGCAGGGATCAAAATCAAGAATACAATAATTAAATAACAAAGCTCAGGACATGAAGCCAGAATTGTAGTCAAAGAACACAAGTGTGAGTTACAAGCAGAGAAGGGTACACATAGCCAGAGCTAATCGTAGTCAGGGCACAAAAATGTTTCATAACCAGTAAATTTATAACTAGCAACTTGAAATGAGCCGAAGATTTTTTCATTCATGAATCCAGTCTTAGATGATTAGGTACTGTATGTGTGATGCCGGCTTTTAAAACATTTTACTAGATAGATATTGTAGATAGATAGCACTTTGTTTGTCCTTAGGGGGAAATTTAGCTTTTTATTGACACTCAATAAAAAAAGAAAGAAAAAAAGAAATATTATTGTATTATCACAGACAAAACACACACATCAGAATGACTAAAATAAAGAAAACTAAAACAATTTAAACTTGGTTTAAGATAAAAAGGAGAGCACTTACAGTCGCAGTGAAGCATGCGTGCGTATTGCTATTGGAGTCCCAGCCACATTTCTTGACACACTGCTAACAAATCATTTGTTGCCTTCCATCTGGACTCGTATGATTTTCGAGGTGTCACCCGTTGCACAGTTGCACTCGGGTCCTAATTTGGGATCCTGTGGTGGTTCACCGTGAGGTGGGTGCTGCAATGCACTGTATCAGTGCATGCTCGTAACCAGCTACCTCCAGGAGGTCATGAGTGCGTTCCATAATTGAGCCTACCTTCTTAATCGGCTTGTTGATTAGGTGGGCTTCTCCTGAAATGATGTTACTAGCCCAGCACACTACAGTATAGAAAATCACACTGGCCATCAAAGAGTTATAGAACATGTGAAGGCTGTCACTGCCAACACTAAAGGAACAATGAAAATAAAAGAGTCTAATCTGCCCTTTCTGATACTCAGTTCCTTTCTGTTGCGAGAACAGTTCAGCTTGTCATCAATGTGGACAGCACATCTGCAAGTGGCATGACCTGGTGTGACACTTATAGTCCCAGATATAAAGAGTGAAGAGAAGAGGAGACAGGACTGTTCCTTATGGTGCTCCAGTGTTACTCACATTTATATCAGATGGTAGAGTCAGAATTTGGTGACAACAACATGAATCCATGGGACCCGTTATTACCAATAAATCATCTCTAGAATGTCAAGGCCTATCTGAGTATCGTTACTGACCATGTGCATACCTTCATGGTCATAATTTACCCATCTTCTAATGGCTAGTTCTAGTATGATAATGAACCATGTCACAAAGCAAAAGTCAACTCAAACTGGTCTCATGAATAAGACTATTAGTTCAGTGTTCTTCAGTGGCCTTCACTGGATCTGAATTCAATGGAACATCTTCAGGATGTGGTAGAACAGGAGATTTACAGCCTGAATATGCAGCTGACAAATCTGCAGCAATTACATCATGCAAGTTGTCAGCATGGATCAGAATCTCAAAGGAAAGTTTCCAACATCTTGTGAAATCCATACCACGAAGAACTGTGGCTGCTTTCAGAACAAAAGGAGGTCCACCCAGTCTTAGTGTTGTGTTCCTATTAATTTGCTCAGCAAGTGTACGTCGCTAATGAAAATGTGAAATATAATAATATTAAAAGAATCTCAGTTTTCTTGTACGCCTCATTAGGCACGAACACAATGATATTTCAGTGAATGGTTATATTTTGGACCTAGCATAACTTACTATGCTTAAAATTGAGGTAGAGATTTATTTGGAGAATTGCCCAACTTGCATTACTAAAATGTGTTTTTTTGAACTTGTTGACCAATACTAAGAAAGGAGGCTCTTTCAGACATGCTGAGCCCCTCAGACTATGCTCCAATTCCTTCTTTAATAGCTTGCCAAATGAGCAATTTGTCAGCTTTGACAGTGGAGAAACAAGTTTGTAGAAGAGCACAAAATGCAGAGATATGTGCAAAAGAAAATGTTGACTGTATGAAGGGGTTGCTGCTGTGTAGCGTAATATGTTTTAAATTATTGCACAGTCTGTGTATTTCAATGCTGAGATTATGGAGACTGTTAGGAATTGTCAGGGCAGTGTGGCTTAGTGGTTAAGGTATTGAACTGTAATCCAGAAGGCTGCCAATTTAATACCCGGTACTGGTGCACTATGTGACCTTGAAGGAATCACTGGCATCACTCTAATAATAAAAATACAGAAAGGAATAAACGTATATTGCCTTGGACCAAATCATCAGCCAAACAAATACAAAAAATCAATTCATATATCAAATATTAATTGATTACATCATAGAGCTTACAAGGCAAATGTTACAGTATGTACAAACATCTTCACTTTGATTTTATAAAAGATTCATTCTCTTTTTTGGTTCAAACTCATTTTGAAATCAACGGAGGACTCCTGCTTCTTTATCTGCTCGAGTCTCTACCCCCGGTTTTCTCTCTACGACTTGATTTACATGTGGATATTTGCAGAATTCTGGTTTAAGCATTCTTAACTAAAGCAAGTGCAAATGTCACCACCTCATTGATTTCTCCATGAGGATGTTTGTCCTAATATTAAACATGTCATTCCACTCACTAGGAATTAAGGTGGCATTTGTACTGGCACTATCCTTGCTACTCCCAACATATATTGCGCTCCTGCATGACACTGACAGTGGGTAACCTTCAAATGTACAGCTTGTTTTATTTATTAGTTTGGTGCCCTTGCTCTTCATAGTAAAAGCACAGACAAGTTCCAAAACCGATGACGCAGGGCTTGAAGGAGAGGATTAGTCTGTGTTTCTGAAGAGTGCCTGGTTCTAATGGGGGCTGCCTTATGCAGTTCTAATGAGGAAAAGAGTATTCATGAATTTATTGGAATATAGCAGTATTGTCAGGGAGAAAATTAGATATTATTTCAAATACTTTTGTGTGCTTCCAGTTATACTGCAATAAACAGGCTCTTGAGAACCCTATGAGCATTAAAATGCTGAAGTATGCACTATATAGTTTGTAATTATTATTTAATCAATCTTCAGCTAAAGGCTAAATATAGGAAGCATGTAGGAAGCCTTTCAGAGGAAAAAGGAACTGCAAAGCGACTTTAAACAGGGTGTGACATGGATATGATTGATAAAGCGGACCACCCTCAATGTTAAATCCTGCCCTCATTCCTTTTGTTTAGACAGCTTTTACTAGAGTCTCCCGTTAATACGTGATGACAGCTCTGTCACCTTGCTGCAGAGTCAGATTTAGTCTTCTGTTTGCAAAGGGCCCAAACTTCAAAATAATCTTCTACGACTGCATTTGCCTCGATGCCACCAAAGTCTGTGAGAGCCTGTAATATAATAGTTATAATATTATCCTTTAATAATGCATTAGCATCCTCTTACATGTGTCACTGTAGATATTTGTGAGTGATAAACTGGATAAGTGAAATCATACTGAATGTGAAATGCCTTCACACCTTGGGCTATTCTCAATTCAAGGCAAATATATTGTTAGCTGGACCCTCATGGCCACAGCAATGGGAATTGTTCAAAGCTCAAATGTATGTTAGTCATTACCATCATGTGAGTCACAGCCACATTGGGATTATTACAGGTCCACGTTCATCCTGGTAAAAAAAATATAACTGGGCTTGCATCCCTGCCTGGTTAATGTTTATGTAGAACTTCCTTGTTGTTCCTGTGTTTGCAAGGGTTTTACTATCCAGATATAGGCATCCTAGGTTCAGTGGTGATTTTCTGCTGTAAATATTCAAATTCATTTCATCTCACTGACATTAAATCTGATAGAGTTCTGGTGGCTAACAAGGTTACTGCATTAGTATTAATTTACAATAATGTTCTTAAATTCCAGAACATTCCTAGTTTTATGGACAGACACAGATGAGTACACCACAGCCATGAAGAGTTCAGATTGATCAGCACTAGCAGGGAAATGTCCTGAGACTTTAAACTGATGCTCTACTGTCTAAGGCAAACTAACATGGGGGGGCAAAAATTCCCAGAATCGGTCAATAACAAGTAGGTAGGGTGTAGTAATCCAATATGCCACTAGGTATCATATGACTACAACAACAACATTTATTTAAATAACACATTTTCATATAACCATGTAGCTCAAAATACATTACAAGATGACAAAGAGAAAGATGCAAGAAAAGAAAAACAATTAAGATGAGGCAATAATATTAAAGAATAAATAACATCAAAACAAGGTAAGGTCAGATGGCCGGGAGGACAGGAAAAAAAAAAATCTAGTAGGCTGGAGAAAAAAATCAAATCTGCCAGGTTTCCAAGGCCAAAAGACCTCCCAGCCTCCACTGGGCATTTTATCTAACATAAATGTTCCTAAATCAGTCCTCTTAGTTTTCATGCTTCACATGATAGGATTTGATGAAATTGGTCTCATGAACAGTTGGGACATCTGCCTTCATTCCTTCATCTCAGAGGGCTCCATGGTGCTTTGATCAGGTGGTGGTGGTGCAGATCACCACCACAGAAGAACTGGAAAAGACAGCAGAGAATAGTAAGGACTAGTACAGATTGCAGAGATCCCGAAGAAAATGATAATTCTACACCCAGAGAGTCTATTAGGAATACAACTGAAAACGCAGTTTTTTAAAATGTTTAACAGTTTTAGCCTGTCAAAATTCTACAGCTAAAGTATTCCAGATTTTAGGTGTATAACAGCTTCTTTTAAGCTTTGCTCTATCTCTGCCTAATAAAAACCAGCTTTTCTCTTCAGTGGGTGGCACAGTGGGTATCGCTGCTGCCGCCCAGTTAGGAGACCTGGGTTCGCTTCCCGGGTCCACCCTGTGTGGAGTTTGCATGTTCTCCCCGTGTGAGCGTGGGTTTCCTCCAGGTACTCCGGTTTCCTCCCACAGTCCAAAGACATGCAGGTTAGGTGCATTGGCAATCCGAAATTGTCCCTAGTGTGGGCGTGTGCGTGTGTGTGCCCTGCCCAGGGTTTGTTTCCTGCCTTGTGTCCTGGGATTGGCTCCAGCAGACCCCCATGACCCTGTAGTTAGGATATAGCGGGTTGGATAATGGATGGATGGATTTTGTCCGGTCATAATTAAAACCGCCATCTACCCTTGCAAGACATGGAAACTAGTCAAGACCACAGCCAGAAAACTCAATGTTTTCCAGCAATGGTTATCTTGAAAGTCACCTATCGTGATTATATAACAAATGCAGAGGTATATCACCAAGTGGACTCTCACCCGCTCTCCACTGTGGTCACTGAATGAACACTGGACATGTTTTGCAGATGCAATGTAACTGGATATCAAAGGTAGCCATGCTGTGGAATCTGGCCGAAGGGAAGTCTCTTCATGATAATCAATTTCTTTTTTGTTTTATTGTAGACTAGCTGTCCACCATGGCTCAGCGTAGTAGTAAAACAGGACAAACTTTCAAAATCAATAAAAATTAAAAAGAAAATGTATCATTTGTATTAAGAATAATTTATATTGATAGCTTTCGTATCTGAGGGCCTCTTGACATACAATATTTTTGGTTTTGCTATCAGGGGTGAGAATGTAGCTCTGATCTCTTTTCCAAAAATGTAAAAAAGTTGCTAAGGGATCTCTGGCCAAGTGGAAGGTAGGTACACTCCAACGTCAAACGTTGCCACTGTAGCTAATCATGTTCAGCTCTGACAGGAGAGCATGTGGCTGTGATATCTCTGCCAATGAGCAGTTACCCTTTTAAACACACTTAGCTGTGATCTCTCTCTCAAAAACGTCAAACGTTACTCTTTAACAATATCTAGATGATAATGTCTGCTGAACAAACAGGTATCACTAGCTAAGCAGAGGCAAGGTATACTCCAACACATGATGAGAGGTAAAGCGACTCAAACAGAGGCTAACTCATCAGTGAGGAGAGGTCTGCTCAGCTCCCTACACCTGAGGTCCCACTTCCCCCTCCCTGAGGCCCACAGCCTGTCTTTCGGATCGGTGCCACAACCGAACTATAATACTAATAAGAGAAGTCACAAAATCAACGGGAATATTCAAGCAAATTATGAAAAAAAAACCTGATCTAAATCTGTTAATTAGTTCACTCGTGAAAAGACAGACAGACATTGGATTTTATATATAGAGAGAGTGCTACCACATCTCCTCTTTTTTTGCTTGTCATCTTCTGCCATATCTGTGCCCGAATATTAAACCATCATCTATTGGCTTGTTATATCATTGGTCTTTTTTTAGTATGGGCTGAATCCTGTATAGGTGGGGAGTCTTTTAAAATTCACTTGTAACTCTATGATGATGGAAAATACTAGCTGGAATCCTGAGCCTGTTGCACCTGTGTATCTGGTGAGACCACCACTCTGCATTCAAAGCTACTTAAGTATGGAATATTTGCAACCTTGTCTTTAAACTGAATACACACACTCAACCATCTGTTACTGCCCGTGTTCTCATGTGTTGCTCTAACTGAACAAGCATTACAATCTAAATGGATAAAGAAATAGAAAAAGCTGTTTTTTTCTGCATTTCACAAGACAGCCTAGGAAACTGTGATATTTTGTCTATTAGGAAAAGTTGCCAAAAAGTGATATAAACTAAACAACTCACCAACGTTAGATGTTTTTGTTGACATTTTGGTTCCTGCTGATACTTTTCAAGGAAAGTCCAAGAGGTGGACAGTCCTACTTTGTCTATCAGCTTGTAAAGGCCGACCTTACCCAGCCGGCAGCCACACCTCAAAGACCTGTGGCCTGGATAAATTACTGAGGCTAATCTAAATATCAAGCCGTACCTCTAACAAATGAACATTTCCCCACAATCGACGGTTTAAATAATCACGCAAAAATAGGTATGTGAAATAAGTGAATATATTAAATGAAAAACAAAACACTACTGCACATTCCCAACGTAGAAAAAAAATATATGTATAAACCACCACCAAAGCAATAACGTGACAATACTATATATGTATATACAGTACTCAGTGATAAACCCTCCCTTGCCCCAGTAACATATAACGGACACAAAACACAGATACTAATAAATGAACACGGAAAATGGCAATGATATTGAAGTTGAGTCCGAGTGTACAACTGTCCTCAATGCGGATGACTGGTCAACTGATAAGAGATGCGTTCGTATTTCCCGGAATAAAAGGAGCAAACTCACCGTGAATCCTCGGCTTATGGTGGATGATGTAATCCGACCCCGGGGTCTCTGGTGATGAGGGAATTGAAGTCAGTCCGGCAGAATGAAAACAAACTGGTTGCAATGGGGCAATGTGGTAAACAGCAGGTAAGTTGATGCGTCGTGGTGAAATGTGATCCTCGTCTCTCTTCTCTTTCCCTCCCCTGTTCTCTCCCA
The DNA here is from genome assembly GCF_016835505.1 of Polypterus senegalus. Classification (NCBI taxonomy): domain Eukaryota; kingdom Metazoa; phylum Chordata; class Cladistia; order Polypteriformes; family Polypteridae; genus Polypterus; species Polypterus senegalus. Next base: position 176,523,912 of record NC_053158.1, on the reverse strand, counting down.
ATTGTTTATATAGTACTGCCGGATGTAATTGATTGATAGTTAACATGTGTTTTCCAATTTGGGGCTGCGGTCTCTTTCCATCATCCGTCCGCCTTGTATTTACGGGGACGACATTTACTGATGCACACAAACAGCAAACGGGACGATGGAAACAAAACGCACTCAGTACAAACATTGACCAACACTAATACTATGTAGCCCCGCTACAAGTTTCTCCACATAATTTAGAAACAGCTATTTAAACCAGAGAAAAATGCTATTTCTTAAGCTTGTGTTTTCTTTCAGAACAATATGCCTGCATCCTCTTCCCTGTTTCTGGATACATCCCTTCTATGAAAGGAGATGTTTAGGACAACCTGGTCATTCTTCATGTAGGTTGTGTCTCTTTTTTTGTCCAAGAATGGAGATCCCCAACCACTTCTCCATCCATCAATTGCTGGTCTGAACCCATTAATCCAATTTTAGAAGCTGTCGGAGCTGCAGCCTTGTTGAAAAACAAGGCCTAACCTTGGATGGGGCACCAGTCCATTCAGATGTTCACCTCAATGAACCTGCCTTGTGCAAACTTGCGATTCAGGCAGATACCAACAAAGCTGTAAACCCTACTGAGCCAGCAACTGAGCTAGACACCATCTTAAAATATTTTTTATACGACAGTTTCTTCTATAGTTTGGTGTCATACTGAAGTGCAACTTCAAGAGTGTTTTTTTCAGTGGGACATTTATTTGGGATGAAATAGGGAATCCAGTAAGTAGCACAACTTCACTGATGTCAAGTGGTAGAATGAAGAAACAGATAAGAGTGCCATGGCAACCTCTTAAAGAAGAATTTCACTGTTTTTGAGACACGGGCTCATGACACAGTTTACCATGGCCTATTTTAATACCTTTGCCCTCAAAATTAAGCAATGTCATTATCTTAAATGACACTAATTCATTAAATATTTCACATACCTTACAATGCCCCCTGTGCTCCATTTTATGGCAGCAATTGTCCTTCTAAATTGAGTCACGGCACAATTATTTTTTTTTACAAGTTACATTAGAAGTTTAAAATAAAGTCACATTTACTGCAATTTATGTTTTGAAATGGTGGAAGTAATATTAGCTTCTAAATTTCAGTGTGTAATATCTGAAAATGATAGAAGTGGCCTGCGGCTGGGGAGCAATTTAGTTCTCATTTCCTGTCTTAAGCAGAAGCTGCTTCATCCGAGAAACTGTGTGTGAAAGAAAATGTCCTACAACTAAATGGTAGACTTGTACCGTCCAGAAGTAGGTCATGATTTTTAAAACAATTGACATTTAGATAACTTTTCCAAAGTGTCATACTGAAGTATAAATAAGTATAATATCAAAAAAAATCAATACACTGTTCAGGATATTTTAGGTCAAAATTCAAGCACGGGATATAAAATATCTAGGTCAGTGTAGGGGGGCAACATGGTCCAAAGTAACATATTCCTGTAATCCAGTTACATTTCTCAGTAACTAGTATGAACAAAATGATTTAGGTGAAATTGAATTCACAGCAAACTCAGTATTTCGCTTCTCAAAAAAATTCCCAAAAGAAATTGGGTTTCGCTTCCAGCAAAATTAGTGCCATTCACACAAGACAAAAGATGTTTAGTTCCAGTCTGAAAGTTTTTTCATGCATTTATCACTCATGTGTCTGTCATTTAGTATTTAAATCTTTAAAAGAAAAAAAATTCACTGGAAGTCTCATTCACTAGGATTCGGAGGCTACTAGGTAACAGGGGGCAGCTTCCTATGTAGTGAGGTTTTCATATGGAGAAAATACAGTCATCACATATGCACTATGGTGCATTTTAGTGTGTCTTCATGTTGAAAACATGCAGCCTGTCACATTTAAAAAATAACATTCCACTCTCTTCCGTAGTGATGTGAATGAGAAGCATAAATAAAACTGATTTTACTGATGTGGTACAGCACACATGCTTTATGCAGGTGTAGAACAGAGCATAGGTAAACACGGTAGTGTGAACGAGACTTTGACGTTTATGTTTTACAATTTAAAAATCACCTGCAAAATTAATATTGCATAGTATAGTTTTACTATCTTCTTCTTCTTTATCTTTTCCCATTTCTATGTTGGGTTGTTGTGCTTCTTCACACAGCCCAGTCCTGAATCTCCTTGCCAGTCAAGCCCGTTTTCTTTACAGCAAGTCCATCTCAACATTCTCATTTCTGCCACACTTAACTTCTTTTCCTGCGCTTCATTTACTGTGCATATCTTACCTCCATACTGAACCATTCTGGTCTTATTACTATTTTAAAAAACTAAGCTTTAACCTTTGACTTAATTCTTTGATCTCACAATAACTCCTGATATGTTCTTCAAATTGTTCCTTCTACACTGCATTCTATGGGTTAACTCTGCATCTAATTTTCCATCTTGGGCTACCACTGAGCCTAGATTTTTAAATTTATCCAGCTCTCCTTTCAGGCTAACTTCTGAAATCCTTATCTTCATTAAGCCTCAGATATTCTCTCCTCTTCCTGTTTATCTTTAAATCTTTATCTTCCAAAGCTTTTCTCCATTCTTCCACCTTCTTCTGCACTTCCTCTTTACAGATGCTACACAACACAATGTCAGCAGCAAAAAGCCTGCAACAGGGAGATTGTTTTTGAATCCCATGATTCAACATATCCATGACCAGATCAAAGAGGTAAGGACTCTGGTGCAGACCTACTCAAACTGGGAACTTGTCTGTTACCCCAACACTGTTTTAAACCTGAGTCTTCACACCCTCATATCTTGGACAATCCTCACATACTTCTCTGGTACTCGTTTCTCTCTCATGCATCTGCCACATGGCACTCTATTATAAGTCTTCTCCACATCAATAAATACCACATGCAGTCCTTTCTGTTTTTCTGAATGTTTCTCTATGAGCTGTCTCAATGCAAACACTGTATCAGTTATTCCTCTGCCTGACAAAAAAAACAAACACTTCATTATCTGGCAGTCAGATAGATGAACCTGTGCTTGGTGAATGCCAGAAGAACATTACCTTCTGGACTTCATAGTGCCTACTATAGTAGACCCCTGCGAAGTCACGGTTCAGAGTTCGCGGCCTCAGTCGTTCGCGGATTTTTCCTTAGAACCTAACTAATAATTGTTAGCGGAAACAGCAAATATCCTCCACAATTTTTTTATGGCTTTTTTCATGGCAATACTGTACGGAAGAGAGAACACAAAGCAACCGTAGAGGAAAAGGCGGCTCATGATGGTGAAAGTAGCCAATCTGAGAGCATTATTCATTTCTCCTTGCTACTGACTGACTGGCTGCTGCTCTGTGACGCATCTCTGGCAGATGCAGCCCAGCATTCCCATATCATAACAGTTTACTGTGTGTATCTATCTTGAGTGTATCACTAAACATTCTCGTGTTTTTCGTTTTGTTCTTCTTAAAGCCCTAAGATGCCGCCCAAACTCCCTGCACCTTCTAAGGCTTCTGGCAATGAACCTAAGCGCCAGAAAAAGTTTAAGACGGTCCAGGAGAAGGTAGAACTACTGGATTTGCTCCCGGAATTAAAAAGTTATGCCACAGTAGTCACCCAAGGAGCTGTAAATCCTCTGCTTTGTTGTGTAGTCATTATCTTCATTACATGCCTTCATCGTACTGCACAGCTAATTCATCATCATCATCATCTTCAATCAATATCATTTATTATTGGTGAGTACCCGTACATTTTACTGTATTTTTATAAAATTAAATGATTATAGGTGGCACGGTGGTGCAGTGGTAGCGCTGCTGCCTCGCAGTTAGGAGACCTGGGTTCGCGGGTCCTCCCTGCGTGGAGTTTGCATGTTCTCCCTGTGTCTGCGTGGGTTTCCTCCGGGCGATCCGGTTTCCTCCCACAGTCCAAAGACATGCAGGCTAGGTAGACTGGCGATTCTAAATTGGCCCTAGTGTGTGCTTGGTGTTTGTGTGTGTCCAGTGGTAGGTTGGCACCCTGCCCGGGATTGGTTCCTACCCTGTGTTGGCTGGGATTGTGTCCGGTGACCCTGTGTTCGGATTCAGCGGGCTGGAAAATGATTACATATTTACCCTACCAAAGAAAACAACATTGTATACCAAAGAAAACATGCTTACAAGAATAACAGTACATATAGGGGTAACATCGGCATTTTTCATTCTTAGCACTGTGGGAGACATAGCAGTACAGTACTTTACAGTATACAGGTTTACCTTTACATTCTTTTTTTTTTAGGGTAATGAAATGAAATGTTTGAAATCAAAGTGTTTTGGGGTCATATTTATGGTTTAAACTATAAATAGGCTTTTTTAGGCATTTTTTGTCCACATCCACAATTTTCATTTTTTCACAATTCACGGGTGCTCTAGGAACGTAACCCCCACGAATTTCAGGGGTCGCCTGTATAAAGTTTTGGTGGAGAAGGTTTTGACTAAAGGTTTACAGCTGGATGCCCTTCCTGACACTAATCCTCTCTATTTATCTGGACTTGGGATCAGCACCAAGTTGGGCTGATTTCCCCCTCCGGAGGCTAGATTCAAATTCATTTTAGTATCAGTTTTGCACATCTGTATGCGAATCATAACTTGGCTGTTTGGCTCATCTCTCCGAATAACCAAGTTATGTAACCTGTTGCTGTTTAAATACTTGCTATCATATTACAGTTAATGATGTTACTTGTGTTTGCATACTGTATATGTTTCTAAACAAATAATATGTAAATGTTGGAAATGTCTTGAAGGGCTGAAATCCCATTTCACGTAACATTCAAGGGGGCAAGTGTGATATCTCCTGTTCGATTTCCACTGCATATATGGGCTGTTTTCACACAAGCATAGGAAGAATTACATTTTATGAGGCTGTCAGTGCATCACCAGAGATGTGTGTTATTTAGCAACATTACATGAAAGGTCATTTTACTTTGGTATTGTATTGAAATCGACTTTCTCTTAATTAAAAAATAATGATTTTGAGGTTTACTTTGACAGAAAATACTTTTTTAGGCACACAGTACATTTAAAGAATATGATTAATAGATGGAATTTAATAGTAGCTTAACTTAGACAAGGGAATTAAACCATCATTTGAATCTGGGGACATTTATTATTAAACATACTATAGCTACGTTAATATTTTGTTTCAATGAAATGTACAGTTTTTTGATCAAAGAGGTCAATGGGAGAAACACCAAAATACAGAAATATTTATTGTGTGCAGAAAGCTAGCCCCACCTGATCCATAAGTGCCAAGACAATGGAAATGCATTCTCTGCAGTGATAAATCACGCTTCATTATCTGGCTGGGGTTGGTGGAAGCCAGGAGAACACTACCTTCTGGGCTTCATAATGCCTGCTATAAAGGCTGTTTTTCAGAGTTTGGGCTACTCCCCTTGGTATCTTCGAAGGGTGTTAGTGTGATGGCATACAAAGACATTTTAGGTAATTGTGTACTTCCAGCTTTGTGGCAATAGATTTTGGAATGCCGCTTTCTGCTCCACCAAGACTGTGCCACGCGGCCAGTGTTCATATCAGTTGCATGGTTTTGGATTGGAATCTCTAAAAAGATCATATAGATGTGATGGTCAGGTGTTCACAAAAGTTTGACCATATAGCATATGTCAATAAAGGTTAAAACAGCAAAGTGCAGTAATTTGAGATGTTTCAAGTTGTGTCAGTAGATGACAATATTCTTTTGAAAGCAACAAGCATAATCAATTTGGAATGTGGAAATAGACCACTGAATACATTTTGGATTCTTTCTTTATTTCCGTCACATTTCATGCAAAAGTACATTTTTTCATATCAGTTGTCACAAACACATTGTACCATAATTTTGGAATTCTGGTGAAAGTGGATTCTTTTAGAGGAAAGCAGAAATCTTTTTTTCTGATGTCTACATGAAAACACTTAGGTCAGGTTAATTGAGAAATCAAAGCAAGCCCATGCTCGATATGCTCAGCCCAACTCACCTAGAGAGGTGCCAAACAATAACTCCCTAATGTATACCCTGACCACCATTAAGCAGAGGCCTTGCAGTAATGTCAGCAGCTTTTTCTCGTGGATACAAATTATTAAATCTGTTCAGTTCTTAAATATCTTAAAGGGAAGCAGAAGGTTAAAATCCTCCCAGCTGTGCTCTGGCTAAAGTGGCCAGCCTAACTGTAAAAGAAAATGATTCTATTCCAAAGGAAGAAAAACTAATGTTGACTTCTCTGGTTATTTCACCCGTTATTGTGGTTTTTATGACTGTCATTGAACAGAGCTCCTAGGAATCTAATGTACTATTTGTTAATGGTACAATTATTCTGGCTCTGAGACTGTATGTAACCAATTCCATTTAATATTCATAAATTCGAAAATTGTGAAAAAGACCTGATAAGTGTGCCCGCTGCTGCACTGAGGGATACACAAACAGCTGTCGTAGAGTCATTCACATTTATGAACAGTCTGTCAAATTACTGTCAGCTGGCAGCACCGAGTGTGACAGCTCACTGACTTGCAAGCGCTTCACCCATGAATAAGTGATGCCAAGCTTCCAGTGGCAAGAGCGACTCCTTTTTATTCCATTTCCTAACTTCTCATCGCCACCTCTGGTGATCTACAGATATTTGTCCATGGCGGACGCACTCATTCAGAGCTTTGATCCACGTGAGGGGGGACTACATCTGTTGGTAAGTTATGGGGATCGGTGGGGTTTACCATAAATTTGGAAATGTTTTCTGCAGACATTCATCTCACAGCCCAGCCGTCAATTCCTTTTTTTTGTGATAAATCTATTTGTGTATTTTTCTTTTCCACTTGAAAGTTCTCCTGTGTCTTTGTATTTTTTGTGGTGAGGACAGTAAATACTCTTTGACTAGATGAATCGAATATGTGGGTGTCATTTTCTTAGTCCTTCTTTAGACATTTTGTTTCATTTTTTAATTTTAACACATTATGAATATTAAATGCATTTTAAGGCATAAATGAAACTTACACTAGTATTGATTTATGAATTATTAATTCATTCAATATTAATCAATTTCAATGTCATATTTTAATTTTTCTTTTACAGTTTTTCTTCTCTATTCATTTTGCCAGGTGATGTTTTTCTGGGGATGAATAGTGGTTATCTTCTCATATTTAAATATTTAAAAATATTTTAAAATCTTAATTCCATTTTTAAATAGTGTTTACAGCAACTAAAGCATGTTGTGTTCAAATGACCACAGCTTCTTTATTGGATCATTTGGCTAATGAACCATTTACAATAGATGTAAGAGTCCTGAATTATGCCACTTCTGTACTTTTTTGCTTTAAATTTGCATTTTCTTTGCACACAACGACACCAAAATGCCCCCCACACCTCCCCCAAAGCATAATTAACTGCAAAACAAGATAACATTCCAAGCCGCTGGGCAACACAAATGAGTCCAACATCTGCCCTGCCCTGTGGTCAGCAGCCCTGAAGAAGAAAGGGAGGGGTTGGGCATCTGCCAGGAAAATGTTCTTCTCAGGCAAGATTGCAACATTTGAATTGTAGGCAACCTTTCAAGCATGCTTTCTTTCTGTGGGCTCATGTTATTTATTTATTTATTTATTCATTCCTATTTCTTCCTTTTGGATGCCAGGCCTGGCTGCCAAGAATGTTCTTCACAGTTAGTTAAAGTGGTCCCCCATTTATGTGATGAATTGCTCAGAGAGGTGAACACTGCATGCTTCATGTGAAAGTAACCCTTCATGGAAACTTTGGCAAAGTCAACGTGGAGCTTGTTGCACAGTCCGTTTGTTGGGCTTGTTAAGTGTGGACACCGGCTGGCTGCCTACTAGCTGGGCTTCTTGTCCTAAGCAAAGTTTTTTAAAGAATAACTTCTGGGATGTTACCCAGATACTGTTTCCCTTCCAATAATTTTGTTCTCTGGCTTTAGTTCCCATCTGTCACATGTGTGCAGCCAGACAGCTTTTTCAGAGATGTGTCCCCCCAGGAATCTGTGCAATGGGGATGACATATAAAGGGGCACCTTTATTGAGCTCGGCAAACTACATGTGTCAACGCACGGTTGATGGGTTGCAAAGAAGAGAGGCATCTGTGCAGGGCCGGATTAAGGTGGGTGCTATTGATGCTGCAGCATTCGGCCCATTCCTGAAATAGGCCCAGATGAAAACAGACGAGAATTTTCCAGAAGCTGAACAGTTTTCCTTTGCTATATTAACCTCAAAATAATTTTTAGAATGAAATTTGGAGTCCAACTTTCAGACACCTAGACACAGCATTACTTATTATACAGTTACTATTGTTCTTTGCACTGTGATGTAACTATAACGTCGTTGTGTTTATTGTTAACCAAAGATTTCAAGTTAATGCTATCAATTTTACATTAGGGGGTGAACCCCCTAGTTTAAATATAAAGTTATATTGTTTTAAATATTATACTTACTTCACTGTGGTTTATTGAATATTTTTTAATGGGAGTGAATGACTTGTGATAGAGATGAGCTAACACCGCCATTTGAGCTGTGCCGCTGTTTGTACAGGCAGCACCCTGCTCTTGGTGAAAGCTTCTTGAGTCAACACAAGTGTATCTCAGCTGCATTTTATAACTACATGATACTGTGATGCTCTATTTAATGTAGTCTACAAATGCAGGTATTTGCGTTTTATTGTTGCTACTGTTACAAAAATCTGTGTGGAAGTGTGTGTTTGTCTGTCCGGCCCGGAAATGAGTCGGGGTAAGGGCTCCACCTCAGAGGAAAACTCGCTTAGTCGCTAATACACAAACGAGGCTACCACGTTGGCAAAATGAAACCCCCAAAGAAAGAGACACTCACTTAACCGCTAATACACAAGCGAAAAATGGTATCCCTGTTACTTTTAATACACAAGTGATGTGAGCATGAGCAGTAGTAGTTCCTTTCAATTACCTAACATCTCTACATTTCATTTTTTTTTTCTGATGAATGCAATAGTTTCTAGGACCCCGGGCTTTTAAGAGTATGGGCTTACACAGCTAATGTTTAATAAATATATATGTGGTAAGCAACTCTTAATGAAATTACTTAAAAGTGTGAGAGGCACACATTTTCAAATTAGTAAACTAACATCCCGAACACTCCTAAATGTTACGTCATGTGTATATTTATGTAACATAATTATCCTTTTCTATATTTTTAATTTGAACTGTTTTAGACTTAAAAACTTTAGACTGAAGAACCATCCTGAGACCTAATAATGACCAGAAAACTTAAAGTAACAACAGAAAAGGTGAAGTAATTAACAAAGAATAATTACATGCTAGACAAAAGGTATACAAACAAGAGTGCAAAACTTAAAAAGATTACACTTTCAAAGCCTATTTACACAAAATGAGGTCCCTGGCTGCTCTATGGGGTGGTTAATACACTTAAACATTACTGTGCACTTTTCCCTTTTCACTACTGGACTTTCTTCCTTCCATTAGTTGAACCCCTTGAAGCATTTGGAAAATTTTAATATTCCTTGTATCCATTACCTTTCTGACTTTTGATGGCATAACTGCCAATGTCAAAAATTGCACTTCCATTATCTTTACAGATGCAATACACTCTCTAAAAAGTATCCCACTTCTGCCACCATAAATGTTACAGTGCTGGTCAGTAGCTGGAACAAAATATTTTTTTTGGGCAATAAGGATATTCAGATTAGAAATTTCACTGTATATAGGAAAATGTAATTTCACAATCAGGGAGAAGAACGAGCTTCAAAAAACTGAGCCTTGACCCATCATTAACACCACTCAGTAGTCAATAAATGGGGGGACAACCATGCATCAGAAATCTTTCAGAATACATAGAAAGACCCAAGAGAAAAATGATGAGAAAGCTGTTCTGATTATAACTGTAAATCCCTGTGGTGTAACAGTTTCATTCATTTTTTGTGTCATAGTTTTGTTTGTGCTTTCTTTTGCACAAACAGAAAAAGTTGAATGCCTTTAGGCAAATTAACAAACATCGAAATAATTACCTAAAAGGCTTCTTGCATTCACAGTTTACAAAACACAAACACATAATGACAGAAAAAATGGCATTTTTGCTCATACAGTATTAAACACATATCATAAATAATAATATTAGCGAGAGCACTGTGAGTTGTGCTAAAATCCATGGCAAAACCCAAGTATGGACAGCACTTTCCCAAAACAGCCAAGAAACAACATCTCATGACCAACCAATTAAATACATAAAGTACTCTACCAGAATTAGAAATTAAAATATACATCGGCGTAGGTAATGTTGGTTACACATATGAGGGGTTTGTGACAATATAGGAGAGCAGCAGCTTAGTTAAAAGCCCTCAAAATTCTGAGATGAAGTGAAGTTTCATTATTTGCAGAAACTGCGAATAATGAAGCATTGATTCAATGGGAAAATAGGTTGGGTTCTGGCCGGACACCGGCTTGGGGGAGATTGTTGTGAATTTGGCATTCCTATCACAAAAGTCCCAAAGTATTTTAAAATGCCCACTAGAAGGGGGAACTGTCAAACCTCAGCTAGTCATGAAAAGGGCAAATGTAGAATCTTCATATTTATTCTCACAGAAATGCTCTGAAAAAGTGAAGTGAGGAGTTGCCTTCTAAGACAAAGGCAAAATCCAAAGCAAACATGTCCCACTACCCAAATCCAGAAGGGAAAGTCAAAAACAGAACATAAGGTAAAAAAAAAATCAAGTAAATACACAACAAACAGAATAAACAGAATAGAAACATACAACTTACAACTTCAATGAATAGCAAGGAACTGTGGATTTTTCAGAACCTTGATGGCAGTCCCTTGATGGTGATGGGCAGGCAGCTATGTCTCTTGGGGGACCACCCACAAAACACATGGCACATAGAAAAAGATACATAAATATATAGCAAATAAATGACCAACAGTGTTAACATAAAAAATTAACAAAATAGACACAAAAGAGACATTTGAATTCTAGCCGGGGGGAACCCTAGCTGAAACATAACAGAGAAGGGGTTGGGCAAACACATCAATCCTCCACTGTTACACCTTGAGGCCCTGGGGCCTCATGTATAACGCCGTGCGTAGAACTCGCACTATAACATGGGGTAAGCACAAAAGCCGAAATGTGTTTACGCACAGAAAAATCCAGATGCAGGAATCTGTGCGTACTCCAACTTCCACGTTCTTCCGTTACATAAATCCCGATCAGCGTGAAAACTAACGCTCATGCACGCGCTTTATGTAACGCCCCAAATCCTCCTAGAATTACGCCTATTTGAATATGTAAATCAATATAAATCGCCCTTAAGCGCAGCCTTCTGTGAAAAGACAATGGGAAAAGCACGGGGAAAATATAAGAATTTCAGCGAATACCAAGTGGAGGCAAAGGAACAACATACTATTTGTTCAAATAAACCGTGGTATAATCAACAAAAGGAAGTTGATCGAGTGACATAGCGTGTTGGAGAAACTTGAAAGCTCACATTCACAAAATCGCACAGTGCCGGAAATAAAAAAGAAGTCACATATCAAAGTTGCTGTGAAAAGAAGAGTTGTAGCCCACTGTCTGAGTGTCATATGAAAGTTTATTAGGGTACAGAGAAAAAAGGCACACAGTGAGGAAAAAACACGAAATGTCAATCTCGACATTTCCACTTTAATCACGTAGTTTATTTTGTCATTTAGTAGAACATTATAAACTTCATCTTAAAATCGTTTAATTAACCAGTTTCTCAAATCACATCGTAATTAAAGTAGCACGTTAAATGCTTTGTTTTGTATTTGATCTTCTACTCGTATGTGCTCTATGTGTGTGAATCACTACTTGCTTCTTAAACTGGCTCTCATCCTCCAACTGGACACAGAATCCATTACATTCGTGATATTACAGCTCTCTGAATAACTAAAATACTGAGATGTATACGTGATGTCATTTTCATGATGATAGGAGTTAAAGCACATTAGTAAACGTGTTTCACTTCGATGAAATAATTTATTGCAGCAGTACAATCAGGGGCGGCTCTAGGCTTGTGGTGGCACTTGGCAGAGGAAGAATCGGTGGCTCCTTCGCCCTCCCGTCAGTAAGGTAGCTTATGCACAGTGGATGGCTACGTCCTTTGGGGACACTGCATAGCAGCCTCGTGCTCATGACACAAGCATTTATCTTTTGTCGAAATTTGTTGCTGCGTTTTTAGCTGTTTTGTTATTTTCTCTTTCTGTTTTATATTCAATATATATTGGCGTAGCCGTCACTGCAGTCAGTGCTTTTCTTTCCCCAAGTAACCGATCGCCACACAATCAGCTCTGTAATAGACGTTAAGCCATCTGTAAGCTTAGCGCCGATTCTTCAAAACGTTTAAAGAACATTGAAATATCTTCGTAGTACATGTTTAATTATTCTATCCTTCACGACACTCCCAGTGAAGAATATAGATTATTTAAATGAAGTTAAAGTTTTATGTGTATAATTTAACAAACATATTTTGTTGCATTTCACCTTAAAAATGATATCGTCATCATATGTAAATACGCGCTTTATAAAGTGGCTCAGGTTGTGAGATATTATAACTGTAGTGCAAGTTTACAGTGGGGTGATTGAACTTATAAGTACAGTGCTAAGTGTAACGTGCTACTTTAATTACGATTGTACTTATAAGTACTTATAAGTACAAACCGTTCTACAAGGAGCAATTGATTGAGTGCATTTAAAGTTCTTGGGATGAAACTGTTTCTGAACCGCAAGGTCTGTACAGGAAAGGCTTTAAAACGTTTTGCCGTGGCTGAGACAGCGTGTCCTTAAAGCTGTATACGGATAATTCTCTTTCCGATCAGCTGCTGCTGTGATTCACACTCAGATACAGTGATATAAATACTCTGAGTCGTGCAGTGAGAGTAATATGGAAAAAGATGATCCGCTGTGGCAACTCCTAACGGGAGGAGCTGAAAGAAGAAGAAGGTGCAGTTAGAGTAACAACGCTAAAGCAGTTATGGTATTTGGAATACTATGGCTGTTCCCTGGACCATTATATTGTTACAAGTTAATTACAATCAGATGCATTACACTAATAAACAATATGCGGTTAGTTTCTGTGTATTTATAAAGCATCATGAAAATAATGAGTAATCACACAGGAACAGTACCATTGCTTTGACGCTGGGTGCCGCCAGTTTGCAAACCCGAGCGGAGAACTTGCGTACGACAAGGCATGAGGTACCGTGGAAAAGTGCGTGGCTTTACGCCAAGTGTAGGTTTTATACATCGCGATTTGAACGTTGAAAAGTTCTTACGCAACATTTCTGTGCGTACGCACCGTTTATACATGAGGCCCCTGGTGATTATCTTTCTGCGGGTTCATCGTAGGAAACCTGGTTACGACTTTCACTTCCTCTGTAGTCAAGTTCAATCATCTTTCACAACAGGACTAATTTAGGGATGTGAGTAAAGCATCTAGTCGGTAGAAGTGATGGCCAGTTTGGACTTAATCAGTACAAGCTTATGACCAGCACTTGCTAGAAATTCCTTTTTCACGGGGAGCAATTGCAAATCCCAGTCCCCATCTTAAATGGGGTTCAAGGGCTTACCACACTGCTGGTTAGACACATGTTGATCCTTTAAGTGTAGCATGTGTACAACCATGGACATATGAGGGCCTCACAGACCTGTCATTACTCAGTCTCACGTGTTACTCAAGTGAATAGGTGTGATTAGACCACAGGTGTCATGAAATTTTTAATAGTGGAAAAGCAAATCCTTAGGAACAGAATCTGCAGATAGCGAGGATGTACTGCATTCTAAACCATTCAAAATAAGTTTTATCTTGTTAAATATCTTTCATCTTCAATTAATGAAAAAGATTCTAGTTTTAACAAACCTTTAATGAAAGGAGACTGTTCAGTTTATGACACTCAAGTGGTTTTCTTTACTGTATTTCATGTTTAGATATCAACATAATCCGGCGGTCTTCTCTGACAAAGTCATTCTCCAAGCTGGTGTAGGCTTGTGTGCATAATGTTGATGGTAAACCAGATCAAGCTTTATTGGTTATGCTCGTTCCTCCTTCTTTAAACCCTTCCAACTGTTCATAGATGTTCCATTGAGTCATGCTATTTTCACTTCCTTCCTGTGCCAATATCCTTCAGCGAATTTCAGCAGGTTTCACTGCCTCCGCCCTAAGATATTTCTCACTATGGTGTGTTATTTAACAATGGTGCAATCCCATAGTGGAGTATCCTAGTTCAACTAGACGAACAGCAGGGCACTGCTCTGTGTGTGTCTGAACTACCCATAAGCCATTGCAAACGTGTTGCATTGTGTCAGCTTCTATCCATCGTGGTTACCATGTCATTTCCAGATTGCCTTTACTTTTTGATTTACCGTCGTACTTTCCATTATTTTCCAACTGTTTAGCAAATTAAAATATTCTTTTTATTGTTCAGATTAGAGTTCATTGACAGGTTTTAATTAGGTTTAGTCCATAGTATATTAAAAAGCTGCTTAATTTACTATTTTTTCCTTTGGAGAAAACCCTTCAGCAGAAGCCTCTAAAACACACCAACACACAACCCACTCCACAACAGATCTTTTCTTTTTGCTAGGTATGAAACACTTCTCCTCTACTTCAATCCATTTTCCCAAATGAAGTGACATTTAATGCATTTTACAAAAATAAAAGCCTCAAGCAGATGTTTTTGTCACCATTAATGAATGTACGACTGATGGCTGTTTTTCAATTGGCCAAGATTTTTTTCTAATATTTCTTTCCAGGTAAGTGGCTGAGCTGGCAGGCAGCTAAAGAGCAAAAAGGCAGTTTATCAAGAGAACATTTTCTAAATTATTTCATTCTGAAATCTAGCAACATTTTATTAAGATGTTTGCTTTTTTTTATTTGGAAATTCAGATAATAGGATGATAGCTGTTAGAATCAGTTCAAGATGCCCACTTAAAACGGCTCGAGACACAGAATGCTTTCATTCTCCTTAGCTCTGCAATTTGACCCCTTTTAACACAACATTCCTAAAAACCTTGAAAGCAATCAGCTCTAGAGCTTCTGTGAATATAGATACACTCCACTAGTGATGATTAATCAGCTCAAAACAGCAAAGGAAACGTTGATGGAGTGAGTTCCAATGTCACACTCCAATTTAGGTCTTTTGCCCGCCGTCTCCAGCCCAGTGCTAACTGGCATAAGGGTAAACTCTAGGAGACTTGGAAATGATCTCCTAGTTTGGTATTTTGTAGCCTCTTCACAAACAGATTATCAGAGATTTGCCTTCTCGTGAGGTGTTCCAAGGAAAATCTCTCCCTTAAAGAAATACTCCACCTAAAAAATGACATTTTTTAATGTTGTTTACCCCATGTAGTTTGAACCGGTGGCTGAGAAAAAATTTGAATGCCATGTTTTCAAGCAGAATTTTAAAAAGTATGGTATTATAAAAGCCAAAAGCTACAGATGCTTTCTAACAGAAAACGTAAAAAAAAATTTCATGGAAAAAAAAAATCTTGCATTACTTGTGTTCGATAATCCACATGTCAGCTATCCAGTCGTATGCTCAGAATGTGCAAACTGCATGATTTTGTGATAAACTGATGCTAAATATGTATTTCTGGAATGGTCAGTGCACATCATAAACAGGAAATTAAGCCTAAATGGCATTCCCATGAGGCTTTACATTGTAATGTTTAAAGTGATATCAAAGCTGCGTAGCTCTACTACTTTTTCAAGCACTTTAGATCGGAAAGGTAATTTACGAAGCAAATTTGGGTCTACCTCAATGTCCTGATAACTGACACATTTATTAAATTAGGAAGATACCAGTCAATAAAGAGCCGTTGATTTAAGGTGCACCATGGATGGAGCTCTGCTTAGTCAGCCAGGCAATTTTGCGTCTATATTTTAGGATAAGATAAAAGTTCTCCTCCAGGTACAACAAAGGCAGACTCTGTTAAAAAAAAAATCCAAGGCTTTTCCAAAAATCATCCCAATTTTCATCAAAACTTAAGTCTTTATTTGCATACCAGGGGCCTCATGTATAACGCCGTGCGTAGAACTCGCACTATAACATGGCGTAAGCACAAAAGCCGAAATGTGTTTACGCACAGAAAAATCCAGATGCAGGAATCTGTGCGTACTCCAACTTCCACGTTCTTCCGCTACATAAATCCCAATCAGCGTGAAAACTAACGCTCGTGCACGCGCATTATGTAACGCCCCAAATCCTCCCAGAATTACACCTCTTTGAATATGCAAATCAATATAAATCGCCCTTAAGCGCAGCCTTCTGTAAAAAGACAATGGGAAAAGCACGGGGGAAAATATAAGAATTTCAGCTAATACCAAGTTGAGGCAAAGGAGAAACATGCTATTTGTTCAAATAAACCGTGGTATAATCAACAAAAAGAAGTTGATCGAGTGACATAGCGTGTTGGAGAAACTTGAAAGCTCACATTCACAAATCGCACAGTGCCGGAAATAAAAAAGAAGTCACATATCAAAGTCGCCGTGAAAAGCCGAGTTGTAAGCCCACTGTCTGAGTGTCATATGAAAGCTTATTAGGGTACAGAGAAAAAAGGCACACAGTGAGGAAAAAGCACAAAATGTCAACTTCAATCTCGACATTTCCACTTTAATCACGTAGTTTATTTTGTCATTAAAGTAGAACATCATAAACTTCATCTTAAAATCGTTTAATTAACCAGTTTCTCAAATCACATCGTAATTAAAGTAGCACTTTAAATGCTTTGTTTTGTATTTGATCTTCTATGTACTCTATTTGTGTGAATCACTACTTGCTTTTTAAACCGGCTCTCTTCCTCCAACTGGACACAGAATCCATTACATTCGTGATATTACAGCTCTCTGAATAACTAAAATACTGAGATGTATACGTGATATCATTTTCATGATGATAGGAGTTAAAGCACGTTATTAAACATGCGTTTCACTTCGATGAAATAATTTATTGCAGCAGTACTCAGGGGCGGCTCTAGGCTTGTGGTGGCACTGGGCAGAGGAAGAATCGGTGGCTCCTTTGCCCGCCCGTCAGTAAGGTATCTTATGCACAGTGGATGGCCGTCCGTTGCAGACACTGCATAGCCGCCTCGTGCTCATTACACAAGCATTTAACTTTTGCCGAAATTTGTCGCTGTGTTTTTAGCTGTGTTGTTATTTTCTCTTTCTGTTTTATATTCAATATATATTGGCGTAGCTGTCACTGCAGTCAGTGCTTTTCTTTCCCCAAGTAACCGATCGCCACACAATCAGCTCTGTAATAGACGTTAAGCCATCTGTAAGCTTAGTGCCGATTCTTTAAAACGTTTAAAGAACATTGAAATATCTTCGTAGTGCATGTTTAATTATTCTATCCTTAACGACACTCCCAGTGAAGAATATAGATTATTTAAATGAAGTTAAAGTTTTATCTGTATAATTTAATAAACATATTTTGCTGCATTTCACCTTATAAGTGATATCGGTTCTGTTTCTGAACCGCGAGGTCCGTAGAGGAAAGGCTTTAAAACATTTTGCAGTGGCTGAGACAGCGTTTCCTTGAAGCTGTATACCGATAATTCCTTTTCCGATCAGCTGCTGCTGTGATTCACACTCAGATACAGTGATATAAATACTCTGAGTGGTGCAGTGAGAGAAATATGGAAAAAGATGATCCGCTGTGGCAACTCCTAACAAGAGGAGCTGAAAGAAGAAGAAGAAGAAGAAGTGAGAGTAACAACGCTAAAGCAGTTATGGTATTTGGAATACTATGGCTGTTCCCTCTACCATTATATTGTTACAAGTTAATTACAATCAGATGTGTTACACTAATACACAATATGCGGTTAGTTTCTGTGTATTTATAAAGCCGCGTCAGGAAAATAAGGTGTAACCACACAGGAACAGTAGCACTGCTTTGACGCTGGGTGCCGCCAGTCTGCAAAACCGAGCGGAGAACTTGCGTACGACAAGGTATGAGGTACCGTGGAAAAGTGCGTGGATTTACGCCAAGTGTAGGTTTTATACATCGCGATTTGAACGTGGAAAAGTTCTTACGCAACGTTTCTGTGCGTATGCACCGTTTATACATGAGGCCCCAGGTCTCTAAACAGCAGTGGAGGAAATGTGCTATAGCAGTGAGTATGCTATTGACCACAGATAATAGACCAAACAAAATTAAGTTTAGTCATTTTCTTCTAGTTTTCGTGCTCAACAAAATAAAGTTCCTCTTTAGTAACTCAGACTGCTGCAAAATAATATTGTTAGTGTCAACATGTAGCAGTAAGACAGATGCTTCATCATCAGCCTCAAAATTCAGTTTAGTGTCAATGTAGCAGACCTTGGAATTTAGGAGGCATTTTACTTTAACTGCTGGGTTAAAACAGTTTGGAATTCTAGCATTCTGTACTTTGGAAATGCCAGTTATGAACAGCTTCATAGTATTAACCAAAACAGCCTCAATGCCAAAATACTGGCCTAAATTCTAACTCCTTAGACCTATGTACCTTCTCCTTCATAAATATTTATTTGCATTTCTAATATTCTTAATGCTGCCACTTGTTTCAGTCTTGAGCATTTGACGCTGACACTTTTTTAACCCTGTGCTTTAGTGACTGTAGTGTTTGTGTGACGTTAGGTGCTGATGATTCATCGGTTTGTGTGATTTTTGATGGCAGTTTTTAACTGACATTTCTTCAGTGCTGGTGGCCTGATCTGTTGGTAACAAAGAAATATAGTGTCACTTCCTTGCTTACCCACACAAGGTTTACATGCCACAGAAAATGTTTACTAATAAAGAAGCAAATGACCTAAGAGTAGATTTTATGTGGTCCAAGACCTAAAAAACACATGAATCAGTGCATCTAGGCACATTTGCAGAGGTGACCGATTAATTACTGGAAGGCATTTGACGAGATTTCCATGAAACATAACATTTATCAAATGTTCATGAATTTTCTTTTTCTTAATCACTATCACTGACAGTTTTCTTTTTGGCTGTTACTGTATTAACTTACTTATTTAAGCCCATAGCTCCATGTGGAGCATAGGCCATGAATGACACATCTCTACCAAGTTCAGCTCTCGGCTATCTTTTTATCTTTTTTCATCAGGTGCCATACTCTTTTATTTCATCTTCTGTGTCTCACTTCTGGGTGTTCTGGCCTCTCTTCCTTTTTAATAGGGATCCCAGGTCAGAATCTGTCAGATGGTGTTGGAAGCAGGCTTTCTCAGGGTATGTCCAAGACATCCCCACTTTCTCCTCTGGATTTCTTTGGCTCTTGTCCTGATTTCTGCTGTGTTTTATCTCTTGGATTTGAAGTATCCTCTATATTATATAACACATGTGGAAGACGAATGTTCTCTTCGTTTCCTTGTACTAATTCATGTCTGAGAAGTAAGCTTTACTAAACCATTGTGGTAGATAGGGGGCGCTATCACTCCCTTGAACCCCTGTCCACGACTCCAGACACCAGGTAAAAGTCCAAATTCTGACTTTATTTAATTGCCACAGCGCACAAAGCACACTCTCCAACACAATACTCATATAAACAATCACTATTCACAATAAACCAATCCTCCAGCTCCCAGACACGTTGCCACCCTTCCACCCAGCTCAGCTCGCCGTCTGGGAGCTCCCACAGTCCTTTTATATTCCCTGACCCGGAAGTGTTCTCAATCCCCAGTCCATTTGATCCTCACTCACTTCCGGGTCAGGTAAAAGTTCTTTTCTTCACCCCGGAAGCCCGTCGCTCTTCCTATGACGAACTTCCGGGTCATAGGGCACAAATGAGTCTTCGGTCCTCCCTGCAGCACCCTCTTGCGGCCCCTGAGGTATCCAGCAGGGCTGAGGATAAAAACTACATCGTCCATGATTCCCTGCTGGTCTTCGGGGCACCTCCATACTGCAGGGAGGGCTCCATCTGGCGGCCTGAGGGTATTGGCCGGGATGATAAGCCGGTCAAATATCACACTATGTAAAAGCATGCTTTGTTTTAGCAAACAGAACAATATTTGTGGAAAGGACTCAAGGTCTAAACATTCCACACATGAGTCTGCCTTATCACGTTTTCCCTTAGCTTACATCTGAACGGCATAACAAAAGGGGCCAAGAAATCAAGTTGCATAAGGGGCGTTAAAGGGGCTCAAGGATTGTGTACAAAGTATAATAAACGTGTTGACTGTTACATTTCATAATGATATTAAATCACGCATTCTAGGGGTATAAAAACTTGCCCCACCCAACAGACGGGGTTCAGAAGAGCCCTGACGCTGTCATGTATATTTGATTGTCTGCTTTTCTGAAACTCTTCTCACTGTGACTCTGCAAAATAAAGCTGCTTTATAATTCCACCTGCTGTCTGGTCTGAAGTCTTCGTCCACACACATTAGCATTGTTCTTGATTTTGTATTTGTGACAATAATTTTAATGACAATAACTGTACCCTAATTCACCTCCACACTCAATTATGAGGCCTGCACCAACGAACCTGATAGGTCTGCTGGTTATTTAAGGCTGTCATACCATATTCGTTGCCATTCTCCTCTGACACACACTGCTTGGTATCCACCATTTTAATCATAGACAATGTCATGATGGAGTCAGAACCAGCACAACTTCAGGGTAACAGACAGATAACACCTATACTGCAACACGTCATGTGTCTGAGGATTATTAAGAGAAATTAAAGGTTAACCAGGAGACAATTAATAAAGGCTGAGGCATAGTCAGACAAAGTCAATGTCAAAACCAGGAAATCAAGAATAGAATTGAGCAACCAGGACCTCAAATGAAGAGGCAGTAATCAAAGTACAAAGAAGTCAATACAAAATGTCAAAGCTAGCAGTAGGGCCAACTTAGAACAGTAGCTAACTACACCAATAGATCTTTCAGCACATTGTGTATACAGTATGGAATAAAACATGTTGTAAGTGTCGTAAATGTATACTGTCACCCTCGTCCCATCATCAGCGCAGCGAGCACAGTTACGTGATTCTTCTAATGTGCATTGTGTAAACAAAAAAAAGCACAAGATATGAATGAAAATAAACTTTGTAAAAATCAAAATGAAGAATAAACTTCAGAAATGGAATACCTACATTACAAAAATATGTATATAAAATGTGTTAATATAACAATGCTCTTACAAAGCTAAAGTCACTTCTTCCATGTTCTAATACTTGTGTTATGAATCAATCAAGTAATTTTACATAGTGCACATGACAACAAATACAATATATTACCAAGGGATCAGAACAATAAATGAATATGCGCAAAAAAATGAAAAAAAAACGAACATTCTGGAGTAAAACAAATTAAAAAATATTTGAGAAAGCCTTGATTTAAACAGTTATACAGAATACTATCACCTGAAATATTCCATTACTAGTGTTCAATAAAACCATAAAATGTTTTGATTTGTAAAGCTCCATGTTGTGTTGCATACTGTGAGCTGCGTCTCATAAAATAAAGACTGACTGATTTCTTTGGTAAGTAAACATTCTTTCAGGAACACAGAGAAGTGTGACCTTGGCAGATGGATGAGAGTAGCAAATTTATTTAATAAAATGATTTATTAATGAAGTAAAAACAGGATGGACAAAACCATAAAGAGCCAATAAAATTAACAGCATGACATATCCTTTCTCATGAAGACAGCCAGAGTAATTTAGACAAAACTAAGACTGTGGTCTCATAATTGTAAATGAGAATAAGCATACAGGCAATAGATAGATAGAAATTGTACCACTGATAACTGGGTAGAAGAAGTTAATTACAATACTCTGACCATACTGAAACTACAAGAGCAGCAACACAAGGCAAAACAAGACAAACCTCGGGATTTTTGATAGCTGAACCACTCTAATTTCCACACAGCTGTGTTGTGTGCATCATAACATGGACTGAAAGCAAAAATGATACTTATCTTCACAGAAGGGGTGGAATAGGGCAGGGTAAGGTAAAACAGGGTGAGTTAGGCTCTTTCTTTCTGATGATTCTTCATTGTTCTACTTCACGTGTTATGTTAGTACCTCGTGTTATGTTGTTTTTAATTTAACAAGAAAATTTACCACAAAAATGACAGTTACCTAGAGATCTATTGATTATGAAAAAAAATTCCTTTTCAAGGTCCATGGTCTGGAAATCCCAACTCAAAATTCACACATACGTTTTGCTAAGAATATAGCATGTTACCTGTATTGTCCTTTGTCTCTGGAATTTGTTCTCCTGACAACTACTAGTCCCGTTATGGGTCACCAGGGCTGCTGGAGGGAGCTTTAGAGAGGCAGTTTCCATGTCCTTATCCATCTGACCTGGAAGTGCTCCTTGGATACATTTATGGTCTACTGGAAGCACTCCTGAGAGTAATGTGATAATAAGGTCTTCCTCATCATCCAATGGGAATCAAAGTCAAATGGTTTATTTGGGCAAAATTCACCTGGTGCCTCATGCATACTGCCGTGTGTAGAACTCACACTAAAACATGGCATACGGACAAAAGTGGAAATGTGCGTACGCACAAAAAAATCCAGATACATAAATCGGTGCATACGCCAACTTCCACGTTCTTCCACACCATAAATCCCGGTCATTGCGAAAAGTAACGCACGTTCATACGCCTGTCACTCCATTTCTGACTCCTCCCAGAATTATGCCTCTTTGAATATGCAAATCAATATAAATAGCCCCTTATGATTTGCATTCTGTGAAAAGACAAATACAAAAGCACAGGGAAAAAGAAGAATTTCAGTGAATACCAAGTAGAGGCAAGAAAAAACATAGTATTTGTTGGTTTAAGCCAAGGGAGCCCAATGCGTCGATCGCGATCAACCGGTAGATCGGAAAGGTAGGGGTAGATCGCGTTGCATTCAAACAAATTTTTTTTTAAATGTTAGTTTATCATATATCCTCCCTATGGCATTTACCACTTGATTGACATACAGGGTGGCCAGTCTGAGATCTCTTTTCTTCTAACACACTAGTCATCCCGCACACACGATCAAACACATGAGCTACTGCAGAATTCAAGCTATCTAAGTGATCTAGTTAGCCTTCCAATTTATATTGACTAAAGAAGGGATTTAAAAAAAAAAATTGTTGTTTATGGGCTGGATGTGGAATTATAAGAGGATTTTTTTTCTCTCACGATGTCACAATCGAAGTGCGTTTGTCTGATCTGTCAATCTATCATTGCTATTCCAAAGAAGGAAAATGTGGAAAGGTACTTTTGAACTGCTCATAAAAACTACGAAACTGACTTCCTTCCAAAAAGTGATCTGAGAAAGAGAAAGGAGAGGGAACTAAAATCGCAGTTAATCGGACAACCGTCATTTTTCACTCGGCTGAATTCAAAAGCAAAGGCAGTCACACTGAAGCATCGTTCTGGGTGAGTCACTCAATCATTAAGCATAAGAAGTCATTCCAAGATGGAGAGATGATAAAAGATGTCTTCGTTCAGGCAGATGGCTAGGGAGAAATTCCTTCTGAGATTTCAAGACCCTAGGCCAGAGAAAAAGGAGTTTCCCCTTGTCATTAAACATGCAGAATACAAGCAAACTCAATAACGATCAATGGCCGCTAGACTTGGCATTTTTTTCCGATCTGACCAACATGTTGAATGAGCTTAATTTACAGCTGTAAGGAAAAGAGAAAACCATGGTCAATATGATTAGCTCAGTAATTGCTTTCAAATGAAAAATGCAACAATTGTCCTCAAAACTGCAGCGCCTTGATTTGGGGAACATCCAAAACCTCATGTCAGAGCTGGAGACACAATGAAAGGCGTGTGCGCAACTTGACAGCATACGCTACACAGAGCAGATTGAAAATTGTCTGTCAGACTTTATCTAATGAAAAAAGTAACAATTCGAGTGTTGCCCAATGTAGCTGAGTAAGATTAGCATTTCTTCTTCACAAATGTACTCAAGTAAATTTAAAAAGTATGGTGCAGTAAAACTACTCTTAGAAGTACCATTTTTTTAAAAAGTTACTCAAATAAATGTAACTCGTTACTATCCACCTCTGATACTCAGTATATATCATTTTTAATGTAGGTAGATAATTTTGACCTGATTATTTTAAAAGTAGCTTGCAAGCTGAAAAAGCGTGGGTACCCCTGGTTTAAGCAGTGATATCAACAAAAGGAAGCTGATTGAGTGACAGAGTGCCGGAGAAACTCGAACGTTCAAATTCAGAAAGTCGCACAGTACCCAAAATAAATAAGAAGTGGTCAGATATCAAAGCCGCCGTGAAAAGGCGAGTCATAACCCACCATCTGAGTGTCATATGGAAGTGTATTAGGGTACAGAGAAAAGAAAAAAAACTGGGACACAGTGTGAAAAAATCTCAAAATTTCCACTTTAATCACATAGTTTAAAGTCATTAAAGTAGAACATCATAAACTTCATCTTAAAATCGTTTAATTTAATAGTTTCACAAATGCCATCATAACTAAAGCAGCATGTTAAATGCTTAGTATTCTATGTACTCTTACGTGTGTGCATCGGTATGTGCTTCTTAAATGGGCTTTCTCTTACGCCGACTGGACACAGAATACATTACATTCATGATGTTACAGCTCTCTGTACAATTTAAATACTAAGATGTATACTTGATATCATTTTCATTATGACAGAAATTAAAGCATGTATAAAACATTGAGGCACGTTGGCGCAGTGGTAGCAAATAGCTGGTGCCCCTTCCAGAGATTGTTCCTGCCTCCCACAAGATGCTTGCTGACCCGTGCACGAAGCTCAATAAAATAATTTATTGCAGGAGTACTGTTCTTTCAAACATACTAACCCTCCTATTCCTGTCCTTCCTTTTCTTTTTCCAAATAACCAATCGCCAAAGAATCAGCTCTTTAATAAATGTCAAGCCATCTATAAGTGTAGAACACCGATTCTTCAAAACCTTTAAGGAACATTGAAAGATATTGTTTAATTATTCTACCCATCTATCCATCCAGGGTCGTGCCAGCCCCAGCAAGCATACAGCGCGAGTAAGGAACAATCCCTGAATGGGGTTCGCCATTGAGTCCTTGCATATTTAATCAATAAATAAAGCTTAAAATGTTTCTGTATAATGTAATATACAGTATATACTTTAATCCATTTCATCTTTAAAATGATATCAAGAGCTCCACGAAGATAGTGTCTGGAAATCTAAATCGACTTAGAAGCCAGTCGACATCATCTGTAAATACACTGTCTTAATTGAATTGAATTCCTTTATTGTTATTGTATAGTACAAGGAGATTCAATATGCAAATCCTCCATAAACTTATTTTCCTATAAAATGGTAAAATAACAACAACAACAATAAGAATAGGATAAAAAACAGTGAAATATATACAATATAAAAGCATAAGTGGCTCAGGTTGTACGATATTACAACTATAATGCATGTTTACAGTAAGCAATTGTACTTATAAGTACAAGCAGTTCTCCCGGGAGCACTTGATGGACTGATTGAGTACATTTATAGCCCTTGGGATGAAACTGTTTCTGAACCACGGCGAATGGACGAAGTTCAAATAGACTGTACACATGGCTTAGGCAGCTTGAGCTAGAGGCTGTATCCCAATATTTCTCCCCGCTCTTGACACAATCTGTGGTAGAGCTTTCCAATCAGCTTCTGTAGAGCTGCGACTCCACACTAAGATACAGTGGGTTAAATACTCTGAGTGGTGCACTGACAGCGACAACGCTAAAGCAGCTATAGTATATGGAATAGTTTGGCCATTCTGTGCATCATTATATGGTTACAGGTTGATTACAATCAAATGACTTAAACTAAAAAACAATATGCGGTTAATTTCAGCGAATTTGATAAAGCCGCATCAGGGATGTGAATCTAAAAAACAAAGGGAAACCAAACAGGAACAAAAGTACTGCTTTGACGCTAGGTGCCTCCAGTTTGCAAAGCCGAGCGGAGAACTTGGGTATGCAAGGGATTGACCTGGCATGAAAATGTGTGTGGCTTTACGCCAAGTTTAGTTTTTATACATTGTGATTTGAGCATGGAAACTTGTAATACACAACATTTTTGAGCATACGCACCGTTTATGCATAAGACTGTGCTTGCGTTTTTACTTACTCTTATCAGAGCCATTGTAGAAGGTATTTGTAGCAAATGAAACTGTCTTTTCACCCTGAGACTTTTGCTTGTTTCAGTTGTGTTTAGATGCTTGGGCTACACTGGATAGAATCACTTGTCATTGTTCATATCATAAACTACTGTATGTAAGTGAAGATAGGCTGCCATAACTGCAACACAGATTTACAGATCTAGGGACAAAGCTTAGGAAAAGAACTGACAATGTAGTCTTCTTGAAAATTCTGCACCAAATTCTGGGTAAGACTAACTAAACATGATTGCAGAGCAAAGAAATAGAAATGGAATAAGTAAGGTGTTGGTTTTAAAGTAAGAATAAGTTCTTCAAAAAATACAAAATGGCAAAGATAGATAGTAATAAGCTGAATGTTTTAAACAAATGTTAGATTTTATGTCTCTAGAAAGACTAGGGTAGATGTATACTCCACTTGCATAGGTATGGTAGGTGAAAAGCAGGCTCTCATAAGCTATAAGGCAGAAAACACTCACATAGAAAATAAAGTGAGATAAAGTGGAATAAAGATTTGTGAAGAAATCCTAAATTCTAAACCGTCCCACCATTTGTACTTAAGTCAGCTTCTACAAAATGAAGATACATTTGAAGATGAAGATAATAAAGAATGGCTTTCATTAAGTAAATGCAAATTAGAGACAGACCACCTTACTAATACAGTCCATGATACTATTATACTAAAAGTGAGCCCTACTTTTTTGTTATTTTTGGACTTATAGGAATACTCCACCAAAACATTATATTTGTATATGCTACTTATATCATGTATTTTGTTGTTGAGATAGTGGAGAACTTTTAATCTCATGTTTTAATGCAGAAAACGAGAAAACACATTAGGACATAATGGACTATAAAAGTGAACACTTCTTTTAGATGGCAAAAATGTGAGAAACATCCATGGAAAAAAAAAATGCTCCCGTGACTCATGTTGCATAAACCACATGTCTGTTATCAATTCTGATTTCTCAAAAAATTGCAAAATGCCTCCATTTTTTTAGTAAAATATTATTCATACTAACCTCTAAAAAACTCCCACAGTAACAGTCCATTTGAACTGAAGATCCCCCCCTACCCCTCTCATTCACTGGTCATGAATTTTCTCATCAATTCAAACACACTGCATACTAGGAATGTGTCTTTCTTGTTTATGCGTACTGCTGAGTTTTCCTGGAAGTATTAGTATTAGAAAGTGAAGATGTAGTAAAAAATTAGTCAGGTAGATTGAATAGCGGGAAGAATTGCATCTCACAGATGATTTGGAGACTACAAGGTGTTGGTATTAAAAAAGAAATTTGTCCTGTTTCTTTTCACTCTGATGTTCACCAGGATGATCAGTTTAGATAATGGAGGAAACAGGCAATATTTGACGATTTAAATTCTAAAAGTCAAAGATGTTTACATTTTCCACCTAGAATCTGCTTTAACTTGTCTGTGTGTTGACCTCTACTGAGTTACTGACGGTACCGTCAAATGGTTAATACTGATCACAATTTGTGCTGAACTAAATAGGTTCTTTATTACTATAATGTCCCTGATGCTGATGTTTTCTACATTAGCAAGCAATGAAGAAATAAATGACGTGGATCTCATTCATTTCCCTTATGAAAGATTAAGAAAAAATGAATAATTATTATGCTCTATGTGCTTTATGCAAACATAAACTGAATCTACATCAATATACATATATAATATATTCTATCAAATATCTTGTTAACCAAAAATATGTTCATTTCCAATTTCTGTTATGGCCAGTTGTTAGACCAGTGCCGGATTTAGACTTGATAAGGCCCTAAGCTATTTGAGACGTGGGGCCCTTTATAAGTATATATGACAATTGCTCACTCGGACAATTTGTTTTGGGGGCCTCCAAGAAGGCGGGGGCCCTAAGCTATAGCTTGTGTAGCTTATACGTAAATCCTGCACTGTGTTAGACTGGTATGCACCAAAGGAATAGCATAGTGACAGGAAGGACCGGGAGACAAAGAAGGTGTTTTAAAAGGGCAGGCTTGGTCCACAATAGAAATAAAATCCTGCAGTAGTTTTTTATATTCCTTCCTTTGTACCCCAATAAATACAATATACTCACAACCCAGTTGTGCTTCACTCACTCAGAATATAGAACCAATGCAGGAAGTATTTTAAGATAAAGAAACTGTGGCACCTCTGCATGAGAACCACCTTTTTCCACCCTCTCAAACGAATGCAGTTTTTAATGTCTGGAAAACTTTCAGGATTAAATCACTTAGAGATCTATACATAGACAATGTCTTTGCATCATACGAACAATTACACTCCAAATTTAACTTTCCAGCAGCACCTTTCTTTCATTACCTTCAAATTAGAAACTTTGTTAAACAAAACCTGCCCAATTTTCCTCACCTCTACCTACTATGCCAGAAAAAATATTGATCAGTCTTGAGGACTCAGACGGCATTTTCATAATAAATAAAACCATTTTACTGTCCCTTCCTTTCAAATATCCAGGAGGACATTGGGAAAAGGATCTCTCGCTCAACATCTTAGAAAAGGAGGCCATGGTAGCAATGTAGAGAATTCACTCGAGCTCCATATATGCAAAGCATACAGTTATTCAACTCAAAATGACAAATCGAGCACATATCTCTTGTTTAAAATTGTCCAAAATGTTTACAAGGTCAAGATTCAATCTGTGAACGCTACAATCGAGCTCCAGCTCACTAGGCCACATATTTTGAATGTGTACCAAATTAACATCGTTCTGGACCAAAATCTTTAAATGCCTTTCAGAGAGCCTTGGTGTCCCAGTCTCTCCTAATCCATTAACATCTCTCTTTGGTGGTCTGCCAGATGGGCTTAAAGTGGAGATGGACAAACAAACTGTAATCGCCTTTACTACACTATTAGCACGCAGACTTATCTTGCTCAACTGGAAGAATCCTAACTCTCCTATTCTAAGTCAGTAAGTAATTGATGTTATGTATTATCTAAAATTGGAAAAACAATCAAATTCTCACTTAGAGGATCTGTACAAAACTTTTTCAAAACTTTTTTATCTAATCAATAACATTTTAGAATAAGCATTTAAACTGAGGAAGCAGATTCTCTCCCCTCTTTTCTTTTTTTACTCCATTTATTTTTATTCATTTATTTATCTATTTATTTATTTTTACTAGCTTAAAGTTTTACTCTGCTGGCGTAGCTCTCTTTCTCATGGGTGGGGGATGATTTGTTTTCAAACATATTTTTGTAAAACCTGACTTATTTGTATGGAATGATTTTGATAAAATCAATAAAATCCAAAAATAAAAAATAAAAGGGCAAGGCAAAAAATGCAGTCTGTAGACAGACAGAGGTTTGTACTCTGAAATTGTAAGCTCAAGGAACCAAAAAAATTAAGTCAAAGAAACCTTAAGCAGGAGTTCAAAACCAAAACTACACATCAAATCCCTATCCAAAGATTTGAATCTTGAGTTAAAGTGAAGTTATCATTTATCCAAAAACTTACAGGTTGTGGACTGTGTGTCACCGTCTTTTATAGGAAAAAAAATTAAATGATATCATGTTGTCGTTAGTAACACAATGGGCAATGACCATTGCAAAGGTGGTGGAACCCAAGAAAAATTCACAACAACCAAGAAAAACATAAAATACCATCCAAAGTGAAAAGGGGAATAACCTGGGCTGGGTTAGAGGGTTAAACCTCTTTATTCTTGAGAAACTGAGGCTATGTGGGGACCCAACTCAGGTCTTCAAAACTTTACATGGCACTGATAAAGTCCAACCTGTGGAATTCTTTAAATAATCACATGGGCACCAGTATAAATTAGATACACCTGCAAGACTGAAGGCAGAAAGCGCTCTCCTCACATAGAGTTGTGGGAATCTGGAACAAACTATAGAGTCATGGACTTGAAGCAGAAACCTTTACAACCTTTAAATAGTATCTGGATAAACACTTTAATGGACTAAATGACTGCGGTGGGCTGGTGCCCTGCCCGGGGTTTGTTTCCTGCCTTGCGCCCTATGTTGGCTGGGATTGGCTCCAGCAGACCCCCGTGACCCTGTAGTTAGGATGTAGCAGGCTGGATAATGGATGGATGGATGGACTGAATGATATTCTCTTGTTTATCAAACGTCTTAGGTTTACATATTCTTTTTGTCCCCTAGTTAATGTTTACCAAGAAGAGTCCCTTTTTTATGCCAGGGTAAAGAGATTGGCTAATTAATTCTGTCATGAGAGCACCTATCTCACAAATAGGCGACTCAAAGCTGGCCTTTAACATTAACAACAGAATTTGTGAATCATAATGGAGAAGAGTGATAGTACATGACATAGTAGACACTATGGTGATTACATATGGAACAGTTGAATCCTTTCTCTATGAATTAAATGCCAAGAATGTTTACTCTTGAAATGAACATTTTCAACATTCAATGATCAAAGGATCAAACATTCAATGTACTCAAGAAAGAAATAACTATGGTCAAGAAGACATGCTGCCTTAGCTCACTAGCTTGGTCTAAGAAAAGATTCAGGTCAGAAAATGGGGTTACTCAAAAAGAACAACAAAAAATAAGAAATAGAATTTCAGACAGAAAGGTTATGCAAATATCAGCTGAGTCTGACCATTGGGAAATTTCCAAGAGTTGGTCTTCACAAAGTACATACGAGGTGTGGCAGAAAAGTAATGAGACTGGCAACACTGCAAGCGATCTGGCAACGCTGCGCTGTTGTCCTTGATAGAGCACGTGTATCAGTACCCTCCCATAGCTCAGTGCGAGTTTCAACTCCTTCCGTTAACTACGTAATTTTTGTGACTGCTATTAGCAAAGTTGTGTTTTTGGTAGTGCGTCTCACAAAATGGATCAGCGGAATTTGGAGCAACATTGTGCCATTAAACGGCAAGTGTGACGTTTGAACAGTTAAAACAGGCCTATGGGGAACATTCTTCATTTTTGGAAGGCAGAAAACACGTTGAAGATGCACACCGTTCGGGGAGGACTTCAACTTCGTAAACCAATGAAAACATCGAACGTGTGAACACTCTTGTGAGATCAGACCGTCGTTTAACATTAAGAATGTTGAGTGAACAATTAAATTTGAGCATATTTACCGTTCATCAAATTTTGACTGAACATTTGCACATGCGAACGGTCTGTGCCAAAATGGTGCCGAAAAACTGCACTCTCCATAACAGAATTTTTGACCTCAAAAAGCATTCCTGTGGTTCCCCAGCCCCCTTATTCACCTGACCTCAGTCCGTGTGACTTTTTCCTTTTTTCTAAACTGAAAAATGTCCTCAAAGGACGTCATTTTGGGACTTTAGAAAACATCCAAAAGAGTGTAACAGACATGCTGAAGACCATACCGGTTGAAGACTTCCAGCGCTGCTACCAACAGTGGGAACAACGTCTCCATCGGTGTGTCGCTCCAAGGGAAGTACTTTGAAGGGGATAACATTGATGTTTGAAAAAAAATAAAAACTTTGGTAAATAAAAAATCAGTCTCATTACTTTTCTGCAACACCGTATAACTAATAGGGTAATGTTACTTTACTCTATTAAATTGTATTAAATAATATTGCCTACAATACATAATCCATCCATCAATTTTCTAACCCGCTGAATCCGAACACAGGGTCACGGGGGTCTGCTGGAACCAATCCCAGCCAACAAGGCAGGAACCAATCCTGGGCAGGGTGCCAACCCACCACAGGACACACACAAACCAAGCACACACTAGGGACAATTTAGAATCGCCAATCCACCTAACCTGCATGTCTTTGGATCGTGGGAGGAAACCCACGCAGACACGAGGAGAACATGCAAACTCCACGCAGGGAGAACCCGGGAAGTGAACCCAGGTCTCCTAACTGCGAGGCAGCAGCGCTACCACTGCGCCACCGCTACAATACATAATTTTAGTATAATAATCAGATTTTGTTTTTAAAGTAAGTAAATTGCAGCTTTTATTAAGAGACGGTTAATTGTTTTTTTGCCCTTCTGTTCATTTACATTAGTATCTAATTAAACTCGTTTCCCATTTTTATGTCCAAGGAATCTATTTCTCTTATGAAAATCATGCTCCAATGTTTCCTTCTGATTTTATATTTTTATTTTGAACCATTTCTGCTGCTATTTTGTCTTCTGCCGGATTTGCTCTTCTCTGTGCCCATTGTATGGGATGCCATCATTGTTACTGTTATCACGGTTCCATAATTTCCAACCTCTGTGATCATTCATAATGGGTTAAACGTCAACCTTTCTAATCTTCTGTATCTGAGTTGCAGATAAACCCCTTTTTTTGCATGCAGTTTTCCTGTTTGAAAAATAAAATCCTTTTCAAATTCCTGGTATCGATTTGGCTTTGTGAACCTTTTAACTTTGATTTTTATCTCATGTCTCAGGTTTGGTTGCCTGTACTTATAATCTCCCAATTTTTGACTTTTGGCTACATTTTGACCACATCTTATCTTCTGATCAGTCTCATAAAAAATGCCTCTGCTATACAGATTAATTGTTGTTGTGATTCTACCACTCACAAAGCTCAAAAATGGAGGCAAA
This sequence comes from Polypterus senegalus, assembly GCF_016835505.1. Classification (NCBI taxonomy): domain Eukaryota; kingdom Metazoa; phylum Chordata; class Cladistia; order Polypteriformes; family Polypteridae; genus Polypterus; species Polypterus senegalus. The sequence goes on along the minus strand of NC_053158.1, from coordinate 176,491,288 downwards.
AGATACAAGCCAGAACTGTCTCTTCATCCCAGGTCTGCACCAAACTAGTAGGCCTCATCACTTTAGTTAACATGACCCCAAACATAAAAGGCAAGCTTATAGCAAAATGGGACAAATGCTTAAAAGTCAGCAAATAAAAAGGGAGAGAAGAAAAAGTCCTCAAAAGAGAAAAAAAAAAGAAACTAAGCTCAGCAACAATAAAGTTCCTTAAGTCACAAACTGTTTACTGAAGGATTACAAAAAATCAGTAAAAACAAAGGCACAAAAAAAATCAAGGAACAAAATAAGCTTGTTTAAAAAGTAAAGCTAAAAGTGAACAAAAACCAGAAATAGTAATTTGAAAGTAGGGGTCAAAACCAAGAAATACAAAAAAAAGAAAAGTATAACCCGCAAGACCGAAGTGGTCATGTTAATAGCTGTTTCTCCCTAAATACCCGTGGAGGGTGACCCTCAACTGCTGCGCTGGGTGGCACTGCCCTCCCTGCACAACATACAGATTACAAGTAGCATAACTTAAAGAGCAACACAGAATAAAATTAACATTACTCATAAACACAGAATTGTCAAATAACAAAATACTTTCAATCAAATCATACCAGAAAAAAGGAGGAAAAGACAAAATCAGTAATATTTACAAAATATTTAAAAGATAACAACAAAGTGAATTAAACAGAATACCAACTGAGTCAAGGATAAAACTTAAGGCTGAACACTGACCATTGTAACCAAAGATAAGAAGCAGGTAAACACAATTAAGATATAATTGCTATCGTTTTTATTTAATTGCAGGAAATCAAGGTTTGAACCTGTGGTGACCGGATTCATTTTTTAGTTATAGTATATACACGTGTTTAAGTACTCCTGCGGATAAGTCGGGGCTTGATTTTACTGTATAATTTCTGGTATTGTATAATGCCAATTGTTCAAGTCGAATGCAGAAAACTCAGAAAACTGGAGATTATGATATGTTAATGCCTACCTGAGAGAGTAACCACGGAGCACAATGCCTTTTTTTTATGTATTGTGCCCATAATGACCACATGGTAATACCCGAAGTATTCCAAAGTGACGTTTGCACTGTTTCTGGTATCTCACATCCTCATACACCTTTATCTTAAGAGCATCCCTTATCTACGATGGAGCGTTTGATCAGAAGAAAATACAAAGCTGGTTTTAAATTAAAAGTCGTTGAAATGGCAAAAGAAATTGGTAACTGCGCTGCTGCACCAAAATTCAATGTGTCTGAGAAACTGGTGCAGGATTGGAGGAAGCAAGAAGATGTAAAATTAAATTAAGTGTCGCATTTTTGAATGTGAATATAAGTCAGGTCTAATCTTATGATTGATTTTTTTTGGTTTCAAGACCCAACTTATACACGAGTATATACGGTATTTTATCACTATTTTAAATATCCTTAAAAAGACTATGCATAGTGTAATGCAGTATTAAGATACTCCCTCTTCAGTTTCTCATTTAGGGAAGATGATTGATTGAGATATTCAAAATGTTTTGTCTTCTTTGCAATACTAGTTATTACAAATTATTTTCACAAATTTTGTTCGGAAAAGGTGTGTATATCCTGAAGACTGGATGAACTAACACACATTCCTCCTTTGAAGACAAAAGAGAAGGACACAATTTCTGTAACAATGCTATAAGAGTGTAAAAGGCCTATTTTTACTTATGCTTTTAATGTTTTGTCAAGGCTATTTCTTAAATAAAAAAGAATTTAGCTTATTGTACTTTGTGTATATAGTCACATAATAAAAAGTTCTTTTATAATATTTTGATGTTTGATTAAATAACTAAAAATAAAGCTTTTCATCATTCAACTGACAAAGTTGTTTCATTGTATTTTACTGTGGGATTAAATAAATAAGAATAAAACTTTTATTCATTCCTCTGGCCTAGACTCTTAAGTGTGTCTGGTCTCACAGTTTCAATTGGAGGATTGTCAGTCTAGGCGGTTTAATTGAAAGGATGAAAGGAATTGGAGCTTCAGGCCTGCATAGGGTGTCTCAAATCAGTTAAAGTTCCATCACCCAGTGCTGGGCTTAGAGATCTTTGATTGTCATTCGGAAGGATAAATATAAATATTTTTACCACTTAATTTAAAGTGCATCACATTATGATTCTGTCGTTTCAGCCTTTTGTTACTGGGTTGTTAGGATGCACAGCACTGCTACCAGGAGCTACCTCCCAAGAGAGACCATGATTCGTGGCGCATGCTCTGTGTTTTAATCTTGCACAGTGTTTAGTACAGTGTCCGAGATTATGGACGAAAACCTTAAATGGTCTCAGTGTTGTGCTCACAGTGTTTAAAGCTTTCAAAATAACAACTCACTGACATTTAATTTCTCTGCTTTTTTATGGTTTTAGTGTCTTGGTTCTGGTGACACCTTGTCCTTGGGTTAACGTGTTTTCACGGTTCTAGGTTAGACTTTGCTCTTGATTTGGCTCTGACTTTAGATGATGTTATTTCAGAATTTTAAATATTGCCTTTCGTCACGGTTTCTCAAATACGCATGCATCTCTTGATCCATTTAGTGCCATCCTTGTGGTTTCTCACTTACTCTTTTGCTAGCAGACGATTCAGTAAATTCAGTGAGGTCAGTTGGAACTAAAAAAGCAAGCAGACCTTGTCTATGTTGTGGTCCAACCAAGGCACTTTGGATACTCATGACCAGCATAACAAGAAGATGTCCACATTGCCATACCACCTTCCATGTGTGTACCCGAGAGTTTTACTGGATAGATAAGTAAGTGTTCCTGGTCCCACCGTATTGATCAATGCAAGAGTTTTACTGGTTAGATAAATATGGATCCATATTGGAGTTTTATTGAATAGGAAAGTAACTAGGTCCACTACCTTTAATATCAATCAAGTACTGCATGTGTTTTACATACTAGTCCACTATTGCTTGGAGTGCATTATTCACATTTCATATTGCATCATGCCTTAATGTAAGTATTCATGTAGACTGAGCTCAGAAGGAACAAATGCATTATATATACAGTATGTGACATGAACATCATCGTGGGAAAAATCGTTAAATCAGCTTGGCTGCTGATGGCAATAAGCAGAACACACAACGGTCAGTCAGTAGTCAGTAGTAATCACACCACAACCATAAATTCTGGATGTTTATCTATCATTAATTTCAAAATAATACTTCCTCTAATAATAACACCTCCACCATACTGAAATAAGCATTTCATCACGAATGATTGGCTAATCATTCGCAATTCTATTTCACTTACTGCTTTGATTTATCTAATTTGACGCATATAGTTCAGTGCAATTAGTTGTTTACTTTGTACGCCAGTCAATTGTCAATTCAATATTATTGTTTTTACAAATTCATTTACTGTCATTAAGCGGTATTGCCTAGCATGATTGTTTTTTTTGGTGGTTTTGCATTAAAGATTATACAATTTTTATTCATTCAGACATCATTACAGTGGGAATTAGCAGAAAAGTCAGACAAAATTTTTACTCAAAATGTAGTTTATCAGGAAGTAATTGTTAATCCAAAATGCTAGCGGCGGCTTAGACCATAAACCATGGAACCAGGGAAGGGTGTTCAAGGGATTTGCAGTTCTGACTACTTTTTGCCTATTAGTGACGAGCCAGCAGGTCAAGCAAAACTCACAAGTTTCACTAAATAAATACATTTTTGCCCAGTGAAATTGACCCAGAAATAAAAGGTGTTTAGTATGGTATATATATAAAAAAAACTTTTTACACCTATATTTTCATTGCATCTACAACCGCATGGCAGTGTTGGCATAGGGACCACAATTCCATCGGAAAGCAGGAGTGCTCTGGGGCTGATGGGAGAACACTTTATCATCACATACAAAGTGGAAATTGCACTTGCAGAAGTGGGATTGCATCCAAGACTGGAGCTACAGCAGTCTAACACAACTTTTGTCTTGAACAAGTAATTTATTTTGTCTCATCATAGATTATGTTCTAATCTTCAAAAATATGCTTTCCCCCTTCTGAGAAATTTACGAGTACAGAAGGAGTGTAAGGTGTTGCCAAACTCTTATGAAGCAGTATGTACCTTTCTTTCTACTCTTAAAAAAAATATATAACTGTAAAAACTACAAAAAAAATATTGTGAGCATGTGAACATTTCCGATGCACATGCAAAAAATATCTTGTAATCTTACAAAATTTTCTTGGATGTAAACAAAAAAAATCTCATGAGGACATGAAACAATCTACTGAGCATAGAATATGTTCTCATAAGAAATATACATATAGTTTTTTGTTTTCTCATACCACTTAATGGGCTTTGTATTTCATTGAGCTGCAGTTGTGAAAACGAAAGTAACTTTTGGGTCACTTTTACAAAACTGTATGTGAAAGCAGACACAGTTGTTTTTCTCATCGCTGTCTAATACATTTTCGTGATGTTATTTTTTTACACAACCAACATTGTGACATCTGGACTGCCTGACAAGGACAGTGGTGGCCTGGTGTGTGTTGATCAAAGCTGCAGTGTGTACATCGGAAATGAATGACGAAGACGACACGTTTTTTATCAGAGCCTTGCATTTGTGAAAATAACAACAGAATGAAGTACAATTTTTTAGCGCATGAATATAGTAGGAATAGAAGGACGTTGTTAATAATTTGCTGTTTCCTCAAGTCTATTTTTTGATGAGGCACTTATAATTTTTTGATATACAGCATTGTGATTTTTAACAATTTTAAATCAACTTTGAATCATTTTTGTAATATCATTTTACCAGTAATGGCGCACTGCATACACTTGACTTGAGCATTCCTAGTTTTCATGCTCTTCTCTGTACATTTAGCATTCGTTTGCTCAGAGGTTGATGCTTTTGCTGCTTCCTGAGCAGCTCTTCTTTTCTCCACCCTAGTGGCTCACTTCTTCTCTGCTTTCATCAGCATCTTTTCGCTTTACAACTGATTAAGTCAGTGTTTGCGTTGCACTTACTTGGTACGTTTTCCTTAATTTTTCACTTAAGCCGGCACTTAAGTCTTCAATCTCCCTCAAGAATGGTTTAAGTTATAAAGAGGTAGGGGAAGTGACGGCGAAGGTGGTAGGAAATGAGAACGCTGCTCGTATGCATGTGCCGCATGGCCGCCCTGCTGGCCACTTCCGAGAGTTGATTCTACAATAAAATAAAAATAAAATAAAAGGAGGAATAACCATGGAGGTCTATCATCACCCCCAAAAGCAGAGAGTAGACGTCACGTAGTATATGTGTGCCAAATTTCAGGTCAATAGGTCAAACGGTTTGCGAGCTACAGGTGATTTAAAATCCTGGACAGACAAATGGACAGCCATGGTAGCGTATTATATAAGAAGATACCACTGTTTTCTATTAATATGATGTCCCCAATGCCACCAGCCACGGCCCCCTTATTATAGATGCTTTACATTTTTCTTGGTAATAAATGTACTTCCTGTACCTTCATTATAGGAGGGCCATGGGTTCACATCCCCTGCCCTGGGTGATTCTTTGTGAACAACTGATGCCTCTGCAATATATGACTACAGAATAAACATGTATTATGTGTGGTGTGGCTTACCAGTAGATGACATCACAAATCAATTAATATGAATCACCTGCTTAGTAATTCTAAACAAGGTGACTGTGACCAGAATGAAAACCATACATGATGATGGAACCCAAAATAAGAATAAAACTCCCAAAATGATAGAGCAATGACATCAAAAGCATAATGTTAAAATTATATAACAATAAGAATAATCATTAAAAATATGCCAAAAATAAGAGAAATAAAATCTAAGCAGTATAAACAAAGCTTCATGAAATGTGCACATTGCTTGATTAATGTCTTCATAAGATGACAGTTATTGGAGCCTGCTGATAATGAGATCAAATCACTTCACTCTGATGAGCTGTGAGGATGCCAACAGCTGAAACGTCAATTATTTTTTCAAAGAGTTTGGAAGGGAAAGTGACAGGAAGGTTTCCTCAGTGTGCAGAAAGAAAAAGTCTGCCGTTCACGGGTAATCAGCTGTGTATTCCTCTGTGGCCTCCATGAAATAAGACTTATATTCTTCCAACACCCTGGACTAATGCTCACACATGTCCGTGAGTGCCAGGTTTTCATGTTTTTCAACTTTTGAATTTTCAGTTGAAGGCCTCAACTCAATTACTCTGGGCAGTATTGTTTGAATCTGCACCTTGTACGGTATAAGTTACGTAAGCCAGCATCATTTATTATCCACCAACGACTCAGATCAGGGCTCTTGCTGGAAAGAGCAGTGCACATTTCCTCCCTCAAATTAAACATTGCACCTCTGTGTGCATGAGCATGGAGGGGTGATCAGCATCAACTGCCTCAGAGAAAGCAGCTAACAACATCATTGTAATACTGATGAAAACTTGTACTTTTTAAGGTTTTCAAAACATGACATGTAATATTTAATTTGTGGGTTTATTTTACTGTGGTTTTATTTAGGATTAATTAGATAACACATAGTTAGGTAACTATGGGTGACTCAATGGAATGCCACCAAAATCCTTCCAGTGAAACTTGTGAGGCTACTGCTGTATTTTTCAATCAAAAAATTAATGATATTAGAAATAATATGGTATATCTCCCCAACACTGATCCTCTTTCACAAGGATAGATTTACCTGATTTATATAAAATAATTTCTCAACTGAGACCCTCCACCTGCGTCCTTGACCCAATACCAACAAGTTTTTTTCAAAGAAGTATCAGGTGTGCTAAATTATAGTATTCTTGACATAGTAAACTCATCATTAGATACGGGGGTCTTCCCAGAATGTCTTAAGACTGCTTTAGTTTAAACCCCTACTCAAGAAAAATCATCTGGACTCCTCTGCTTTTGAAAATTTTAGACCTATTTCTAACTTGCCTTTCTTAAGTAAAATTCTAGAGAAGGCAGTCACCTCAATAAACTATGCTATTTTTGATAAGTTTCAGTCGGGTTTCAGAACAAATCACAGCACAGAAACTGCACTCGTTAAAGTAGTAAATGACTTGTGGGTAAATGCAGACAGAGGTCATTTATCTGTATCTCATCCTCTTAGATCTGAGCGCTGCATTTGATACCATTGATCACAACATTCTTAGAAATCGCCTTAGTCAATGGGTGGGCCTCTCTGTCAGTGTCTTAAATTTCTCCAGTTTTGATGTCACTACACTGGTTACCTGTGTCAGTAAAACTGAATTTGTCAGTTGCCTGATTTTGACTGACTTAGCCTTACTTAAAAGAGCCATCAAAGGGCAGTCTACAGAAGAAACATTTTCAGGGACATCACAGCTGCTAGAAAGAGACGACACCCTGATTTAAATCGTTCAGGTTGTATTTTTTAATTGAGTTATTTTGTCAAACATGTCATATACTTATATATAGACATATGTGATGACTGAAATAAATGGGATATTATCCGATTAAAAAGGCCTTGTTTACTGACACCTAACAATGAGTGTTAATTTAGTGAGCTGATGAACTCTTTCAAAGGTAACAACCTGGGAGCTGAAAGAAGTCGGTAAATCCTGGCAGGAGGCTTGTTTTTCTGGCCTTTATTCGAGTATTTTCTTGCACATTTATTCAGGTTTGAGTTGTGTTGTTTGTAGTCGTTCTCATTTAGGAATTCTTTTAGGGGTAGTAATCCAGGAACGGTACTACATATTTGTGAATCCTGTCTGCAACACCTTTCATAAGTGGCTCCTGCAATTTTTTAAGGTATTCTAATGTAAGAGAACAGACAAAACCATGGTAAAAATTTGGGGTACCACTCAGGTAACCCCATATAATTCAATGGTTTAAAGCAAAAGCAAACATGCAATAACTACAAAAACATCTTCATAGATACGAGTTCATAACAGAACTGACTCAAGATGTTGGATCCTCCGGTTTTAAGCCCTCCTGGCAGGAAGATGCGCATCCAGGTGGACGGACACTGGAAGTGATGTCAGTGGTGTTATTGCTGTCAGTCTGGGGCCTCATGTATGTACGCACAGAAATGTTGCGTAAGAACGTTTCCACGTTAAAATTAAGATGTATAAAACCTAAACTTGGCGTAAAGCCACACACATTTCCACGGTACCTCATACCCTGTCGTACGCAAGTTCTCCACTTGGTTTTGCAGACTGGCAGCACCCAGGGTCAAAGCAGTGCTACTGTTCCTGTTTGGTTATCCTTTCTTTTCCTGGCACAGCTTTATAAATACACTGAAATTAACCGCATATTGTTTATTAGTTTAATGCATCTGATTGTAATTAACCTGTAACAATATAATGGACCACAGAATGGCCAAACTATTCTAAATACCAGAGCTGCTTTAAGTTGTTACTCTCACTGCACTTTCTTCTTCTTCGTTCAGCTCCTCCCATTAGGGGTTGCCACAGCGGATCATCTTTTTCCATATTACTCTCACTGCACCACTCGGAGCAGCTGAATTATTGGTATACAGCATCAAGCACACGCTTCCTATTTGAACTGCTTCTCATATGACAAACACTTCAAACCTTTCCTGTATGGACCTTCACAAACAGTTTCATCCCAAGAGCTCTAAACGCACTCAATCAGCCCATCAACTGCTGCTTGTAGAACTGTTTGTACTTATTAGTTCAGTTACCTCATTGTAAACTTGCAGTACAGTTATAATATTGCACAACCTGAGCCACTTTATAGTGTATTTACATATGATGACGATATCATTTTTAAGATGAAATGCAGCAAAATATGTTTATTATATTATACAGATAAAACTTTAACTTAATTTAAATAATCTATATTGTTAATAATTAAAGGTGTTGCTACGCTAGCAAGGATCTGGCGCTCCGCTCACGATTGTTCCTGCCTCGCACTGTATGCTTCACTAGGACTGGCGTGAAGGATAGAATAATTAAACATGTACTGCAAAGATATTTCAATGTTCCTTAAAACTTTTGAAGAATCGGCGTTATAAGCTTACAGATGGCTTAACGTCCATTACAGAGCTGATTGTGTGGCGATCAGTTACTTGGAGAAAGAAAAGGAAGGACAGGAATTTGAGGTTAGTACGTTTGAAAGAGACAGTACTGTAGGGGCGGCCTTAGACATGTGAAAACTGTGCACCTGCACAGGGCTGCCAAATCCCAGGGGCCGCCACACCAATATATATTGAATATAAAATAGAAAGAGAAAATAACAACACAGCTAAAAATGCAGCAGCAAATTTTGGAAAAAGTTAAACACTTGTGTCATGTGCACGAGGCGGCTATGCAGTGTCCGGAATGGACGTGGCCATCCGCCGTACATAAGATACCTTATTGACATTGGCAGGCGAAGGAGCCACCGATTCTTCCTCTGCCCAGGACCACCACAAACCTAGAGCTGCCCCTGAGTACCGCTGCAATAAATTATCTTATCGAAGGTCGCGAACAATCACTGCGCCACCTTGGTCACATGTTGAATAACATGCTTTAACTCCTATCATCATAAAAATGATATCACGTATACATCTCAGTATTTTAGTTATTCAGAGAGCTGTAATATCACAGATGTAATGGATTCTGTGTCCTGTCAGATGAAGAGAGCCGGTTTAAGAAGCAAGTAGTGATTCACACACATAGAGCACATAGAAGAACACATACAAAAGAAAGCATTTAACGTGCTACTTTACTTACGATGTGATTTGAGAAACTGGTTAATTAAACGATTTTAAGATGAAGTTTATGATGTTCTATTTTAATGACAAAATAAACTTTGTGATTAAAGTGGACATTTCGAGATTGAAGTTGACATTTCGTGCTTTTTTCCCACTGTGTGCCTTTTTTTTTCCTCTGTGCCCTAATAAGCTTTCATATGAAACTCAGATGGTGGGCTACGACTCGCCTTTTCATGGCGACTTTGATATCTGACAACTTTTTTTTTATTTAGGGCACTGTGCGACTTTGTGAACTTGAGCTTTCGAGTTTCTTCAACACACTATGTCTGTCGATCAACTTCTTGTGTTGTTAATACCACTGTTTAAACCAACAAATAGTATGTTTTTTCTTGCCTCCACTTGGTATTTGCTGAAATTCTTCCATTTCCTCTCTTGCTTTTCTCATTGTCTTTTCACAGGACGCTGAGCTTAAGGGCTATTTGTATTGATTTGCATATTCAAAGGGGTGTAATTCTGGGAGGAGTTGGGGTGGGACAGCACACACGTGCACGAGCATTACTTTTCACACTGACCGGGATTTATGTAGCGGAAGAACGCGGAAGTTAGCGAGCGCACAGATTCCTGCATCTGAATTTCACTGTGCATAAGCACATTTCGGCTTTTGTGCTTACGTCATATTATAGTGTGAGTTCTACGCACAGTGTTATGTATGAGGCCCTTGGTCTGCAGAGGGAGGAAGAGAAAAAGCATTAGGACACAGTGCCAACACCTGGAGTGGTGGGGAATTAAAATTGCCTGAGCCCTTTAGCTTTCCCCTTTGTGCACACATGTGACACAAGATATTTATAATTGTTAGGTTTAATGAAGTACAGAAAGTCAAGAATTAAGTATTATGGGGATTACGCATAAAACAGGGCTAATAATTTAGGTGTTACCACTATTAAAGACCTCCAATGAAAAAGGACCATTGGAAGTTACAGTGCCTTCTGTGAACACTTTTTTACTATGAAACAATGATAGACATGGAAATGATTAAAATGTAATAACCCCTGGTTCAAAGTGTATAGCTGATGGTGAATTCCTGTGGAAAGTAAGGTTTGCAACAGCACGAGGAACAACAGTTTTTATTCTTTGCACTGCCCAAACATGACTGCCCTTCATCTCTGCTGCTCCATCTATGCACACTCAGATACAGTTGGCTCAGTTTATTCTATTTGTGCACAAGTACACCTCTGTAAACAGATTTTTCCATTGAAGTTGTACAAATATAAGTAAACAGGAGATTTTATGTACACCTGTAAACACATCCAGTTGAATGGCAAACTCATTTTCACTGAGTTGAGCAGTGCGTTGATCTCCGATATCCTAAGACATGGATGAGATACAGAGCCTCACAGTATCATTAGACTTCAACGTATTTTGGCTTTTTACTCTACAAATACAGTGGGATGCAAAAGTTTGGGCAGCCTTGTTAATAGTCCTTATTTTCCTGTATAAATCATTGGTTGTTACGATAAAAAATGTCAGTTAAATATATCATATAGGAGACACACACAGTGATATTTGAGAAGTGAAATGAAGTTTATTGGATTTACAGAAAGTGTGCAATAATTGTTCAAACAAAATCAGGCAGGTGCATACATTTGGGCACCACAAAAAAGAAATGAAATCGATATTTAGTAGATCCGCCTTTTGCAGAAATTACAGCCTCTAAACGCTTCCTGTAGGTTCCAATGAGAGTCTGGATTGTGGTTGAAGGTATTTTGGACCATTCCTCTTTACAAAACATCTCTAGTTCATTCAGGTTTGATGGCTTCCGAGCATGGACAGCTCTCTTTAACTCACACCACAGATTTTCAATTATATTCAGGTCTGGGGACTGAGATGGCCATTCCAGAACGTTGTACTTGTTCCTCTGCATGAATGCCTTAGTGGATTTTGAGCAGTGTTTCGGGTCGTTGTCTTGTTGAAAGATCCAGCCCCGGTGCAGCTTCAGCTTTGTCACTGATTCCTGGACATTGGTCTCCAGAATCTGCTGATACTGAGTGGAATCCATGCGTCCCTCAACTTTGACAAGATTCCCAGTCCCTGCACTGGCCACACAGCCCCACAGCATGATGGAACCACCACCATATTTTACTGTAGGTAGCAGGTGTTTTTCTTGGAATGCTGTGTTCTTTTTCCTCCATGCATAACGCCCCTTGTTATGCCCAAATAACTCAATTTTAGTTTCATCAGTCCACAGCACCTTATTCCAAAATGAAGCTGGCTTGTCCAAATGTGCTTGAGCATACCTCAAGCGGCTCTGTTTGTGCTTCCTCTGCATCACTCTCGCATACAGCATCTCCTTGTGTAAAGTGCGCCGAATGGTTGAACGATGCACAGTGACTCCATCTGCTGCAAGATGATGTTGTAGGTCTTTGGTGCTGGTCTGTGGGTTGACTCTGACTGTTCTCACCATTCGTCACTTCTGTCTATCCGAAATCTTTCTTGGTCTGCCACTTCGAGCCTTAACTTGAACTGAGCCTGTGGTCTTCCATTTCCTCAATATGTTCCTAACTGTGGAAACAGACAGCTTAAATCTCTGGGACAGCTTTCTGTATCCTTCCCCTAAACCATGATGGTGAACAATCTTTGTCTTCAGGTCATTTGAGAGTTGTTTTGTGACCCCCATGTTGCTACTCTTCAGAGAAAATTAAAGGAGGAGGGAAACTTACAATTGACCCCCTTAAATACTCTTTCTCATTATAGGATTCACCTGTGTATGTAGGTCAGAGGTCACTGAGCCAATTTGAGTTCCAATAATTAGTTCTAAAAGTTTTGGAATCAATAAAATGACAACGGTGCCCAAATTTATGCACCTGCCTGATTTTGTTTGAACAATTATTGCACACTTTCTGTAAATCCAATAAACTTCATTTCACTTCTCAAATATCACTGTGTGTGTCTCCTATATGATATATTTAACTGACATTTTTTATCGTAACAACCAACGATTTATACAGGAAAATAATGACTATTAACAAGGTTACCCAAACTTTTTGCATCCCACTGTAATTCATGTGCAGCAAAACATGATTGATAACAAGAGTTTTTTTTGGTGGCTCATTTTTTGACCTACAGCATATGGCATCTCTTCTTATTTGCTGTGGTTGTGGCTTTAATATTTGCTATAATGTATTCAATAAGAAGGAATGTCATACCAGAAAAATATTTCAGTGAATGACAGAGATTGTAAAGGTCTAAGCAGGAGAATAGTGAAGCTAGTCAGCAGGGGTCGGTACATGGAAAATGTTTTATCTTTTCACCAACGTTACTAATTTTAATCCAAATTTGAAACATAAGAAAAATTTTCAAGGGCAAAATCTTTTTTTCCCTAACTGATTTTGTTCTGCTTTAACTGTGAAGTCTCTCGCATTTATGATTCAAATATCAGATGCCATATTTATGTGTTGCCATTTTCTATGGGACAATCACAGAAGTCACATCCCCTGCACGTCACATCCCGAGCAACATGCCATGTACACGGTTACAGCTCACAAGCTCTCCTAAATCCTGGTGAAAGTAGAAGTAGTTTCTTAAATTATAAAAATTAATAAAATGTTTTACTTCTCCTAAGGGTAGATACAAATTTGTGTTACTGTGCGATTTTTCAGCCCATTAGGAAAGTTTTCCTACTCCGTGATGCTTAATAAATATGGACACTGGCCAGTCCAGGACATTAACGTTTTTGTTTTTTAAGATATTCCTTTGAAGGTTTGGCCTTATGCTCCCGGTTGTTGTCTTGCTGAAAAAGCACATTTTCTCCCAAAGCACAGGTTTCTTGCAGGATTTCCTTCCCTGTATTTTAATGCATGCGTTTCCCTTCCATGTTCACAAATGCCCTTGAGGACCTGCAGCAGAGAAGCATCCCCACAGCAAGATGCTGCCACCACCATGCTTCATAGAGGGGATGGCTTGTTTTTGATAATGTGCAGTGTTTGGCCTACACCACACATGACATTTAGCCTGATGGTCACAACATTTAATTTTAGTTTTATCAGGCCATATAAGCTGACTTAAGAACCTCCCATGTGTCATTTTGAAAAATCTGGCCAGAAATAACATATGTATTTTTTTTTAACAATGGCTCTCTCTTTGCCACTTTCTAATAAAGCTGTGACTGGTGAAGCACCTTGAGACCATTTGTTTGCTCAGTCTTACCAATTTCATCCACTATAACTTGTAACTCCTTCAGTATTTTCACAGGTCTCTTGGTGTTCTCCCTCGGTAGTCTTCTCCTGCCTTAATCACTCAGTTTTCATAGATGATCTGTTTTCACTTTGACATTAAAGAGTCTTTCTGTTGAACAGTATTAAAACAAAACAAAATTAAATCCCCTGTGATGGAATGTTGTATGATAATCAAATGTGAAAACTTAAGTAGTGAATACTGTTAATAGGTACTGAATATCAAGGAGACAAATAAAGTAAACTGTAATCAAGGATGGCAAACAATAAACAGAGAACAACTTTTCATACATAGATAGTAAAAATCCACTTGGAGTAAAACATTTCATTTCTCCATTTACTGATGCAATTGACAGTTTCTTATTTCGATTTGTAGAGGCACATGCATGGTGCTTAGACTGTTTGCAACTTTTGTTCTGAAATCTCGTAGACTATTTAGATGCAGATCAGGTCACTATGCACAAAGAACACACACCATCTGCTTTCAATGAGAATAAAATTATGAAGGATTTAAAAGGATTTGTTTCAATTAGGACACATTGCATTGTTATTTCATCATGTTTAGTGCGGGCCCTATAAGTACCTGAAGATGGATAAGCCATATTAAACAGATTGATAGGTAAAGAATTGAACCAACTGATAGATAGATAGCTGGCGCCCTGCCCAGGGTTTGTTTCCTGCCTTGCACCCTGTGTTGGCTGGGATCGGCTCCAGCAGACCCCCATGACCCTGTAGTTAGAATATAGTGGGTTGGATAATGGACGGCTGGATAAATACATAGATAGATAGAAATGAAAGGCAGCAGATATGTATTAAGATAGATTTATCTGAAATCCACATACAGTATTATCACCTACAAATATCCTGTAGCCCATATGAATGTAGCCTGGTGGAGATGTCACTTTGAAATTATAGATACCAGATTGCAAATACCATACAATCTTCTAAGGCCTCTTCATCCTGAACATGGTCGTTTGGGGGGGGTAAACCAGCCAGCTTAGGGCATAAGGCAGACACAATCCCCTAGACAGGGCTTTAGTCCATCGCAGGTGAACACACACACACACACACACACCACGCAACCATCGCCAATCCACCTAACCTGCTGTGAATTTAAAATCATTTTTCATATTAGGCATATAATTGCTCTGTAGATTTCGTAGGAGTCATACTATCTCCTTTGCCACAGGTCTGCCCCGCTGATAATGCTGAATTGCTATGCAGAAACATTCGCTTCACTGAGTATTCATTTTTTATTAATTCTGAGAATACTGAAACTTGTGTTGATAACAATCTGCCATGTGAGTCCTGATGCCACGTACCACTGAACTGGATTCACACTTTGCCCCGAAATGAGCTTTTGAATATAAGGGGTAAGAAGTCAAAGTGCGAAGAAGTACAGGGTACTGCACATTGCCCTACTAGTGAGAAACAATCACACCACATTTCACTGCTGACGATGCAGGCATATCTTCTTCTTTATCTATAAATGGCTTCAAGGGGCTTCTAGGGGTTGGGATGATCTTCAGTCATAGTTCCTCATCACTCACAGCCTTGGTTTTTGAATTTTGTTTCTTTACTTTTTATTTACTTTTGTTTCTTTTACTTTTGTTATTTAATTTTTTTTCAATGAATTGATTCATTATGAATCATGTTGTTTTATTTCCTTCTGTTAGTTTAGTTAATTGCCCTCTGTGATTTGTTAAATATATTTGCTAAAATGAATTATTGTGTGCAAGAATTACTGGGAGATGGTTAGAATGCTCAGAATTGTAGTGTAAAAGAAAAGTAACAGTCAAAACACCAGCAAGCAACATGAAACCAGGCAACCAGAACTGGAGGGCAAAACAAAAAAGCTTAAATATTCAAGACCAAAAAATGAAAAAGACTTACTCGGGTTAAGGCTAAGTAGTATAACTGAGAAGGATAAATTTTGCATCCACCAAGGGATGACTGAAAGTGCAAATGCTGTCTTATTTATGCATAATGTTAAGGGAAAAATTCCATCCATCCATTACCCAACCCGCCATATCCTAAATACAGAGTCACGGGGATCTTCTGGAGCCAATGCCAGCCAACACAGGGCGTTAGGAAGGAAACAAACCCTGGGCAGGGCGCCAGCCCACCACAGAGGGAAAAAATACTTTTTAAATATAATTCTAAATGCAAAGCAAATGTCAGAATTAGATCCTACACGTATAAAAAAAATTAATAACAAAAATACATACTGTGGTCCCCGGCCGGGGCAGGAGCCCGGCCAGGACGCCCAGGAGGACCAGAGGAGGGCTTGTGCCTCCTCCAGACCGCAAGGGGGTGTCCGTCCTGGTTATGTTGGGGGCTTGGAAGTCCAACCCTGTAGGGGCCCGTGGCCACCGCCAGGCGGCGCCCAGGTGCCTGAGGAACCCTGGAGCCCAGCACTTCCGCCACACCAGGAAGTGCTGGGGGGAAGACGACAGGGGACACCCAGACGGCTTCCGGGTGCGCAGCCGGCACTTCCGCCACACTGGGGTGTGGTCAGGACTGATTGCCGGGAAGCAGCTGGAGCCCATCCGGGTTCCTATAAAAGGGTCATTGGCGTCATTGGCGGAAGTCGGGTGGAAGAGGACGGAGCTGGAGTGAGGACTGGAGGCGGCCAGGAGAAAGAAAGGCACAGGACTGTGTGGCCTGGACATTGGGGGAATCGGTGCTGGAGGCACTGGGGTTGTGAGTGCACGTTACATTGTAAATATTATTGTAAATAAACGGTGTCTGGTGAAAATATGATGTCCGTCTGCCTGTGTCCGGGCCAGAGTCCACAATACATAGAAAAGTGTGTACAGTACAAAGATGAAGGTAGCAGCCCCCAGTTAGGTAACAGCTCTCTGGAGCTTCAATCAGTTTTCATTCCAGTATCTGAGGACTATAAAAATGCCAGGTAGCCACTGCCTCGGTGCAGTGCCGTTAGCTCTTAGCTGTGTTCTTCTGCTCCCTATGCTGATGCACTTTCTGGAGTTTATATTTGGTGGCCCTTCAGCCATTCTTTTCTAGTTTTGCTATTTTGACTATGATGGTTTGGGATGTTTGCCTTTAGATCTGAGGAGTTTGGCTTTGTTTGTAAATTACTTTTAGTTTTTCTTTAACTTTTCTCTTATTCTTTTACTAGGGGGTTCCCCCCTGCTCCCTTCACTTGCCAACCCACCACAGCCTGTGATACACGTCAGCCACTTCGTATGTCTGCCGCTGGTGTTGTGAACGCTCCCCAAGGAGACGCAGTCGCTCCTCAGACACCCCCTCTTAAACGGTGATACAATGGGAAACAAGTACAGTTTTTTTTACCTCCTCTTTGCTCGATCAGTTGCTGGCTTGCTGCTGCTGCCATGCCACATGATCTGCATCTCGCATGGTGCTTTAAACATTTTAAAATCCAGTAAAGCAGCTGTCCTACTCTTTGTGTTTTATTTCCTGCCCGGGCGTGGTTAAATCTCTTCGCACAAAGTCTCGTCTCGTGGGACGTGACTTCTTCATATTTTTTAGTTTATAATTTAAAAACAGTATAAGAATCTGAAAATCTAACAACATCACATTAGAGTTCAATAAATTCTGAAAAGAATGATAGCAAACATATGTAGGTTTTAAAATAAGCCAGATTTAAAGCGTGACCAAAAGTCACATAACATCGTTTCACTTTTAGGCTTAGGATTTTAGAGAGTAGATTCTTTTCTTATGTTTTTGTTTTTTGACTTCTGAGTTTTGCTTTCTGTGATTCTTGAATTTTTTAATTCATAATTTTGTACTTTTGTTTATTGCCTTTTTAAAGCGCTCTTTAGTTTTGCTCAATAAAATAGTGTGGACAGCAATGAAGATGAATGATTTTCAGTGGACCACTGTCATTGTAAATTTAATAAGATCTGCACTCACATACATACCCCTCTTACAAAACTCCTAACTTTATTATTTAGTCAACTGAGTTGGGTATGGCCCTGAGGAGAGGTTCTGTGTATGTGGCGAGCTCTTGCTTACCCCTACATTAATTCAACATTTTCATGCTTGTCACTCCTTGAGGCCAAGTAGACGCTTTCAGAATATGTGCCTTAAAGGGGGTGAGCTCTGTCATAAAGTTCAATAATTGATCAATAACATATTATCTGCTTTTTTGCCACAATGCTATTTTGAACTCTCATTGTCTAGACACAATCACAGGTTTACCAGCAGTCATCTATAACAGCTACAGTATTTAAAGCCCATCATATGTCCAACGCTTTCTATGTTTTGCTATGCACTTGAATCTCTCCGTTTAAGACCTCATGCTCCTTAGGCTTACCATTCCTGGTTCTTGTTTTGGGTTTTGCATTTTCACAGATGTGTCTTTCTGGTTTCTGACTCTTACCTGTCTTTCAGACCACATGCTCTCTTTGTCCTTTACCTTTGTGAGACAGATAACCGTGATGACAGCACTCAGAGTTTCAAAGAAGAAGACAGATCTGAAATTGGAATATAAGAAGAAAAGGTTAAAATGGGCAAAAGAAGACAGTCATTGGATGGAGGATGACTGGAAGAGAGTATTATGGATGGATGAGTCTAACTCTGAGGTGTTAGGCACAAACTGTTGGCCGCATTTAAATATTGTGCCTTAGTCTGGGCAATTGTCAACGTCACTCAAGTACAGGATTTGACTGGAATTCTCCAGAACATTGATTTTTTTCACAAGTGTTCTCAGAACTGAAGAAGTGGTTTTAGTTAAGAGTGCAAGGGGCTGCAGCAAGCAGGTGGTTATTGCAGATGATAGTGTGCACAATTGGAAGTTTCTGTGGAGCACAAGCAGATGTGACACTATGTGGGAACAGATAGATAGATAGATAGATAGATAGATAGATAGATAGATAGATAGATAGATAGATAGATACTTTATTAATCCTAAGGGGAAATTCACATACTCCAGCAGCAGCATACTGATAATAAATATAAATAAATAAATAAATAAAAGCAATAAATTAAAGAGTGATAAAAATGCAGGTAAAACAGACAATAACTTTGTATAATGTTAACGTTTACCCCAGGGTAGAATTGAAGAGTCGCATAGTGTGGGGGAGGAACAATCTCCTCGGTCTGCCAGTGGAGCAAGACAGTGACAGCAGTCTGTCACTGAAGCTGCTCCTCTGTCTGGAGATGATCCTGTTCAGTGGATGCAGTGGATTCTCCATGATTGACAGGAGCCTGCTCAGTGCCCGTCGCTCTGCCACGCATGTCAAACTGTCCAGCTCCGTGTCTACAATAGAGGCTGCCTTCCTCACCAGTTTGTCCAAGCGTGAGGCATCCCTCTTCTGTATGCTGCCTCCCACACACAACGCCGTGTAGAAGAGGGCGCTCACCACAACCGTCTGGTAGAACATCTGCAGCATCTTATTGCAGATGTTGAAGGACGCTAGTCTTCTAAGGAAGTATAGTTGACTCTGTCCTCTCTTGCATAGAGCATCAGTGTTGGCAGTCCAGTCCAATTTATCATCCAGCTGCACTCCCAGGTATTTATAGGTCTGTACCCTCTGCACACAGTCACCTCTGATGATCACGGGGTCCATGAGAGGCCTGGGCCTCCTAAAATCCACCACCAGCTCCTTGGTTTTGCTGGTGTTCAGGTGTAAGTGGTTTGAGTCACACTACTAAACAAAGTCCTTGATCAGGTTCCTATACTCCTCCTCCTGCCCACTCCTGATGCAGTCCACGACAGCAGTGTCGTCAGCGAACTTCTGCACGTGGCTGGACTCCAAATTGTATTGGAATAGCAGGCATCTCAAGATTTGCTGATAATGCTCTTTGACAATATAACATTCCGGTTACAGACATTCTGATGCTGTCAGTGTAGTTTTGTTAACATATTTTATTTAACAGTTGTGTCTGACATATGTTTTAACCATGTGGCTTTTGAGCAAGGTACAGTTGGAAAGGCATATGTTTGAAACCATTTAAACATTTAATGCTGTCATATTGAAAGGACTTTACACCAAGTTGTGAAAAGGTGTAATTACCTTCTTTTCAGTTAATTCTGCATTATCTGTGTATAGGAGCATACAGGGATTTGTACCCTGATCTGACTGCCTTAGCCATTCTTCATGTAGTTTTCAGTGTGTTGACCAGAAGAATTTTAGATTCTTTTGACTACCCCCAAACTGATCAGCCTCTCCAAATGTTTCTGTTTTGTGAAGGTGTCTGGTCTCCGATGCACTGATCTCTGTTTTTAAACCACTGCTCCTCACATAGACTCCTCGTCTCTGAGGAAGTGACCACTATATGCAAGTGTACAAAATTAGTTGTATTGGATAAAAGAAAAACTAAAAGCATCCTATTTATAACACATATCAGCCGATACAAGTCCACATCACTTCTGTAATAACTAGAGAACCCTGGGGCTGCTGGCTAATTACACTTCATTTACAGTTTGTTTAATCACATAGAATCATAAAGTATTCCAAAAATGCTGAAAAAGCAACACAAATAGCTCCAGATCCTTTTGTTCACACACAGTTCCACGCTCTCAATGTACACACCATTCGCATATATCTTCTTTCCTGACATCCGTGCACTGTTTAGCAGGAGGGTTATTTTGAAGCGCCTGGGGCAATAAAAACTTACATTTGTATTTCCACCCGCCAAGTTGAAAAGTTCAGGAAATGGCAAAAGCAAAGGAAAGGTTTCCTTTATTATCGCATAAATTTTGTGGTAAAAATTACTTTCATCCATTATGGCGTAAAAAATCGTAATGGCACATATGTTTGACATTTAAGAAAAATCAATCACCCAGCTGTGTCATTTTTAGATGTAATAGATCGAGCAGCACAGAAGTCGCTCCTTGGGCTCTGCTGCAGTCGTAATTTTTCGTTTTGTTTCGCGCTTTGTTTCATTCTGGTCTTCAGGCCCCTAAAGCTAAGCTTGCCTGCTGGATGTTTTTGTTTCCTTGAGACTCCGCTCTTTTGACCTCCAACCTTTAGCTGGCATGTTTGCTCCTCCAGTTGCCTTGGCAACAGTGTGCGAACATCTGTCCTTGCCCGCTTTCTTTGCCTTTCTGTATCAGCCATAGGGAGGCCCATTCCTGGGTTAAATCAAGCCTCTGTGGTGAAATGGCACTCGCTAATAATCTGATTGTTGGAAAAACTAATGGCTTGAAAGACATAATCCCAGTGAGTTAAAATGCACAAAAGACCCCGTCTTGTGAAAAAGAAAGGGTTATATTTATCAGTAGCTAGGACCACCAAATGTAGAGCTTTGGTATCTATTTATAGGTTTTTCCTTTAAAACAATATTGGAATCCTTCTCACTTGCTAACTGAATGAAACGGCGGGCAGATTTTGCAACTGATGTGTGTTTGCGTTTCCATAAAGAATACAGTGAAATCCATCATTGCGCACGTAACACAAGGACAGCGCTTTCCATTTGAAGTGTGGCATCATTTCATTTCATTAGTGTTATCATTAGGAAAAGGAAACGAGCTTCTTCAGTGCCTTTGCCTACTGCTCCCCTCAGGCAGCACATTCACTAAACACGCACACAGACACATACAGTATGAAGGAAGCTTAGTGGCAATCGATAGCCTCTCCAAACATTATATTAATAGACTTAGCCTTGCATTAATCTTAATGCATTCATAAACTTTCAATTTATTTAGTGTAACAAAGACATCTAATAGAAGCATGAAGGAGGCATCTATCCATGTTATTTTAAGGCATCCAAATCAATATTGGGTCGCTAAAGCATGTCTCATTAGCATCAGATGCAAAGAAGGAACTAGTCCTGGGCACGGCAGCATTCTGTTACATACCAAAAAGTCAAACCAAGTCACCGGTTCACCTGCTGGCATATCTTTGGGCTGACTTGTGCAAGTGGAGAACAAGCAAACTCCACTAAGACCTGGAACGCAGCCCAGCTTTGAATGAAACCAAGACTCAAGCACTACGTGGCAATCTGGTGAACTGTCGTTTATTTTCATTTAGTTGGTACATCATTGGCTTCTTCTGTAAGGGTCCTTTCGAGCCTCACTTCCCACCTCTTAGCAATGAGTGAAACAGAGGCGTTTCATCATACACACAGTTTCACAAAATTGCCTATAAAATGTGTTTCCCATTAGATTTCACAATTGTTTTTAAAGTTGTTTGGGGTAAAAAAACAAGAAATATTTCCCCTTGAGGTAGGGGTCTCCAACACGTAGCTCGCAATCCCTTTCCAAGTAGCTCGCCAAAGGGTTAATGAATCCTACATAAATTTGAAAACGTGATTAGTCAAATTATTTCATCTTTCCAAAAAATCATATCACGATCCTTTTATCACAAGATCACAATCTGAATTACAGTCTATCTTTTCAATGTGGCATACACTTAAAAGAATATCCGGACTCAAACTCATCAAGTAACACTTTATTTAAAATATCAAAGAAAGTTGAATTCAATTGTTCTCTTGTTCGCTAGCTAAGTGGAGTTAAGGAACAGCCCCCGAAACTGGCTAGTGAGTGAGGAAGGCCTCTCCCTTCGGCCCGCTGCATGTCTCTGGGATTCGCGCAAATAAATCGGTACCGCAAGTGAACTATGATACGTAGCGAAATGAGAGAAGTCACAAAATCAACCGGAATATTCAAGCAAATTATGGAAAAAAAAAACAATCTAAATTCGTTAAGTAGTTCTCTCGTGAAAAGTGGACAGACATACAGACAGACAGGTATTGGATTTTATATATTATATATTAGTAAACCTTCAAAATAATGTGCAGTTGAAGTCTCAACAGCATTCTCAGCATTTCTGGAGCTTAGTAGAGCCAGATAACTATAAGAATCTTCACCAAGCAGCTCTGAAAATGTCTGCTTTTTTTGGATCTCCATACCTCTGTGAGTCTGACATGAATGTCATGAAATCAAAGTTCAGAACAAGACTGACAGATGAACGCTTAAATGACTCCATAAGAGTGGCTACACTCCACCATACACCTCTCTTGTTGACTCCATGCAGTGCCAGTCATCTGACTAACTGAAAAACACATCAGACGTGCAACTGGACATGTGAATAAAGTGAAACAGTGACATGGAACAAAATGACAAATGAATAAGGAATATCTGTGTATTTAGAATTGCTTTGTTTTGACAGCATTCATGTTTTAATTCAATAGTGTGAGATAAACTAGAAAACGCATACAGACATACGAAATACACTTGCAGGTGAACTAAATATTTTTTGTGATGTTTTAATGCAAAATGTGAGTTGTGAACAGCAACATTTTGTAAATGTTCTGGCAAATCAAGCTTATTCAGTTTGTTTGGGTTGAAATAAGCTATGAGAATAAACGTTAGAAAGCATGAGTAGCTCTCAACTATTTTAATTTTGTAAAAGTAGCTCTCGGAGGAAAAAACATTGGAGACCCCTGTCCTAAGGGATATCCCCCATCCTTAATTGCACTCCAGTACTGTTACAGCTGCCTCAGTCTTTCACGCATGTCCACGTGTTCTGCACTTCCTGCCTGTGTATTCACACTGCCGATTCTGTCTTATACCACTCATTTGTGATCTGAGGTAACATCATCTTCACTCACTTTTCCCAACTTCATAAACCAGTCGAAGCCAGGATCATTCTGGAGACTCACTGGCAGTCACACACCCAAGACAATAGATCTGAGCTGAGAGGAAGCGCCTCCACAGTACCTAAGTGCTCTCTATCTGTATCTGCTTTTCCAGGCTCTGCACCAGAATAAATTGCTTTTGCACATAAGAGGAAAAATACATGTGGTAATAGTGTGAATTTTTTTGGTTTTGAAACACCACTTATTTCACGAAATTGATATGTAATGCAAAATCCCACATTTCGATGTGAACACAATTCAAGATTAATCTTTTTACTATCTTCTGCATTGTACTTCTTGGTATAGCCTCTGGCTAAAGATGCCATTTTGGAATTAGAATATGGAATATTCAAAAATGGATGAATTACTTCCATTCATCTATACATCCATTTTCTATGCCTACGTATCCTTTACAGGGTCACTAGAAGCTGGAACCTACCTCAGCATGAAAGAGTGTAAGGCAGGAGCTAACCCTGACTGCAATGCCAGTCGTTCACAAGGCACACACAAACAGCTACTCTCACTCTTATCCAGATTTGAGATGAAACTACAGCACAGAGAGGACAACTCATGTGAACAAGGGGTGATCATATGGACTGCTCACAGGTAAAGTCTGATCTGATAGTCAAACACTCGACGGGACAGGAGTTGTGAGACAGCAATGTCAACCACTGTACATCCCAACACGCTATACATTTTCTACAAATTCACAGGATTCTATAATGTATTAAAACATGTTTGAATCATACATATTTGTATGAAATTAATATTATTGATAATTGATATAACAACCAAACTAGGAGCAAAATAAGACCACTCATTTGTCATGTTTTAAATGTTTGTATAATTTTAAAATTTATATTAATATCCAAATCCCTATCTTCTCAACATGACCAACTGTTACTTTTTCAATATGTCCTAAGGTAACTAGTATTGCCATTTTTTACTAAAGCACACTGAGCAACATTTAATGTACAGTATGAAATGTGCTATATTAATATATTTATTATTATTGTAATCTTCAGTGTTATCACTAGTGATGTGTGAACTCACAAAATCATGAAAATGTTTTTGAACTTCGACAATCTCCAAAAATGCACTAAAGTCGATAGGGAAGGATGAGTGAGTGGATTATAATGGTGCAATGGTCTTTTAAGCGTCCTTAGGGAAGCCTGATTATGCTGGACCAAATATTGTGACCAAAAATGTGACCTGAGCTATGAGGCAGCAGTGCTAACCGCTGAGCCACTACTATATGTCCCAAACAACAAAAAATGAAGATGGAACAAATAACCACAAACAAAATACAACAATTGGCCACAAACTAGCAAAAGATTAAAACAGATATATACAGGTACTGTATATATATATATATATATATATATATATATATATATATATATATATATATATATATATATATATATATATATTGTCACACATGTGTGCTTAGGAGGCAGCCAACAGAGTTCTGAGATAAATGAACTATCACGAGACAAGGGGGTAATATCAGGTATTGACACCTCCCTCCTTCCTCCACCAGGGTTGTCGAAGAAAAAGTATAAACTTACTCACCATCAACAGTCCCGGATTACCAAAATGGCTCCAATTCCATTACATCACTTCCACCTCCTACTCCTGAAGACAACATCACTTCTGGTCACCCTTTGATGACATCACTTCCTTCCATACATGATGATGTCACTTTCGTCAACATCACTTCCAGTCGCCTCCTGATGACGTCACTTCCGTCTGCCAGTTATGACATCATTTCAACTACTACTTCCTTCCGGTCTCCATTTTCTATAAATACTCACCTTCAACTACTGTGTATCATCAAATGTTATGAGTTTGATCAACTTTTTGCAATTGTTTTTGTACAAGATCGCCGGACATTATACAGTAAGTGGACAATTCCCCAACTCTTTTTCTGTGTCTTTTGAGAAATTAGTTTCTTACTATATATATGTGATCAGCGTTATTTGCTAGTTGACAATACTCACAATAATCTTATTATGGTCAGCTAATGTATCCCTCAAATGAAAGTATAGATTTTTTTTTGTGTGTCCAAGGTGCAAATCTAACTGGAGTACAGATCTGCCAGTGACATTCCACATGCGTAAAGTAGATTGGGCAGCACCGTAAACTGTGAGGTGGAGTACGCTGATAATACGCATGCGTGAAAGTTCTTCACATGTCTGCTACAGCTCTGTGATGTCACACTGGCCTCACAAAGCATCATGGGATGCTGGAAAACAAAAAACGTTAGTCTAAGCCAGTCACATGGTGAATTTCCAGGAAATTATTTGGTGAACAAGGTCACAGGTGAACACAGCATACTTGCTGCGAAAAATGCTTTGTACAATTTTGCCAATCAGCAGTAGTTATCACTTGTAATTGCTTTTATTGTCTTCTTTTGTCCTAGACCTGCCTGGCATTTCTCTCTCTCTCTTTCCATACAATAGGAAGATTGCCTGCCTGGACATGGCAGCTGTCAGACATTTGTTCACTTCCTAAATGAATTCCACCAAATGAATTACTTCAAGCAGTTGGCTGTCTTTGTTTTAGAAGCTAATTCACTTGGAACTTTCTGCATGGCAAATTAACAAGATATCCAGGCATATTATTAATAACTGGTTAAATCCCTGATTGCTGGAAATTTGCAGTGGCAAATCCACAGTGCAGGTTCTCTTGACCCCATTCCGTTTTTATTTCATCTTCTGGCACACCTTAAGCAGTAAGGCGAGCTCCGGTCACCAGGACATTTTGGTGTGTTGTGTGGAGTGCTGCACCAGGGTAGATGTTTATCTAACATTGCTGTTTCTTTGGTAAGCCTTCTTTATTGTTGATTTTTCATAACAGAAATAAATTCAAGAACTTTTAAGCATGCTTCTAATTTCAGCAAAACAAACAAACTAGTGATCTGGGTGAATTCAGTTTGAGAATGTGTGTTTTGTTGTTAAAATCTACCTGAAAGTGTCATATGTAAGATGAACAGTACATTAGCATTTATTAGAAGGCCCTGTACAGTTTGGCATGCACTTGGCAGCAAATTATTATTTTATTGTATTTTAACACATTGGGACCTTACAGATATTACCTAAAGGTTCTAGACCCAGTGGTGGTAATCATTGAAATAAAACTGCTCTTTTATAATACTAAGGGCGTGGAGGATGCAATGAAGGCAGACGGGTGCAAGTGAATATTTTCAGTTGAACCGAAGATGGGGAAGGTTATATACGAAGAGAATGATTGATCTTTAACGGGCATCAGCAGTGCTATGAAGAAAGGGTGAGCCTGGGGTCAGAGTTTAGGAGTATGAGTGAAAAGAATGAAGTGATTTGTAATGAAAACGTCTACCCAAGAACTATCTGAGGGCAGCACTGCATCAAAAATGTTAGCCACTGGAAAACAGCTTGAGTTTGAACATCTAGAACATGAAGAGAATGGATGGTGAGATCAGAACAACTGGGAACCCTTGAATACTTGAATGAATGAATGAATGGAAAATATGTGAGGGATATTCAGATTTCCACATAACCTGGAAGTAGGCAGCAAAGCTCTTGGAAATTAGCAGTTTCAAGCACTGGCAGTGGAATTATGCGTATACACACCACCCTCACTGCCTCAATCATTCTATGAAGTAAGCTGAAGCTACAAAATTTTGGAATTCGTGGACAAACACGACTACACATACGAGGTGTGGCAGAAAAGTAATGAGACTGGCAACACTGCAAGCGATCTGGCAATGCTGCACTGTTGTCCTTGATAGAGCACGTGTATCAGTACCCTCCCATAGCTCAGTGCGAGTTTCAACTCCTTCCATTAACTACGTGATTTTTGTGACTGCTATTAGCGAAGTTGTGTTTTTGGTTGTGCGTCACGCAAAATGAAACAGCGGAATTTGGAGCAACGTTGTGCCATTAAATTTTGTGTTAAGCTTGGAGAATCGGCAAGTGTGACGTTTGAAAAGTTAAAACAGGCCTATGGGGAACATTCTTTATCCCGAGCCCAAGTTTTTCAGGGAGGCCTTCAACTTCGAAAACCAATGAAAACATCGAACGTGTGAACACTCTTGTGAGATCAGACCGTCGTTTAACATTAAGAATGTTGAGTGAAAGGTCTGTGCCAAAATGGTGCCGAAAAACCTCACAATTGAGCAGAAGGACAATCGAAAAAACGCATTCCTGTGGTTCCCCAGCCCCCTTATTCACCTGACCTCAGTCCGTGTGACTTTTCCTTTTTCCTAAACTGAAAAATGTCCTCAAAGGACGTCATTTCGGGACTTTAGAAAACATCCAAAAGAGTGTAACGGACATGCTGAAGACCATACCGGTTGAAGACTTCCAGCGCTGCTACCAACAGTGGGAACAACGTCTCCATCGGTGTGTCACTGCCCAAGGGAACTACTTTGAAGGGGATAACATTGATGTTTGAAAAAAATAAAAACTTTGGTAAATAAAAAATCAGTCTCATTACTTTTCTGCCATACCTCATAAAGCAGAGGAAGTACGATTAGCGTGGCTCAGGACAGAGGGGTTTGGACCAATAATGTAATGTTTGAAGTCAAAAATAGAAGACGAAGGTACTCATGGCCCCCCTTGAATACAAATTTCTGTTAAGAGGCAGGTAGAGAGTCTACCTCGGAGACGGAGAATTTTTGTAAACCTGGGAGATGTTTGTTTGGTCCCTTCGGAGATAGCAGGATTGCAGGTAGGAGACAGGATGCCGTGCCTCAATTCCAAGAACATAGCTGTATACAGAATTTGATCTGATGATTTGAATGATTAGTATTTTATCTGGAGACGAGGTGAAGAAATTCCCTGCTTGTGTAACTCCTGATGTGGTGTCAGTTTCACAGTAAACTGGTATAAAGTGTAATGAAATGGAGCTGGGCTAGTGGAAGGGGATGCTGCTTGTAATGTCAAAATGACCTGCAGAGGAGCAGGAAGCACTGGAATCAAAGCCACTGACATTCAATAGAATGAACTTTGTTGACTTAGTCATTATTTTGCTAAAGGTAGAAGAGAACATTCTCCTTCACATCAATGCTCTGGGCCAATCTTTTCCAATAAGGTCAAGCTGCAAGAGCTGTCTTAACATCAAAGTAAATAAAAACACATCCCATTTTGCATTTGTCTATTTATCTCCCGTTGCCTTATGCTCTCTGGCATTGTCCACTATGCTGATTTGACTTTAGCAACAATGGACGCCACTGATCTTTGTATTTGTTCAATGCCTGCTGCTTGTTCATGGCTATGCATAAACATAGGATTCATTGGGAACAACAGCTGCTGGCACTGTAGAAAATCAGCCGAAAATGAACCGTAACCACTCGCCTAAAGGCAAAGCTGCAGCTTGTCTCAGATATTTGCCAGGTTTGCATGAGAAACTCTCTTAGTGTGGGAAGGGCATTTCTAAAGGATGCAAAGAACTTGGCACTCTACACGGCCCATAGCTGTGACACGGAGGCCTCTAACTCTCCTCCCCATGCTTGGTTTCCTGGCCTAGCCCATACTCAAGTCTCAGTGTCGGCATTTTTACTGACAACGGTGAAATTCAGTATCTTGTGAATCACTACTTTGACCCCCAACAACTCCCTCCCCTCACCCAGCACATACAGAGCAACAGGATCTTCCATATAATTTACAAATCCAAAGTCTTTGGACTCCATAATAAGCTGCTATGGTGTGATTCACATCAAAGTCAGAAGGAAAAGGGTGTCAAGCTGAAAACAGAAAACAGGTGCTTTTCAATAAGGTATTTGAAAATATGTCTGGTATTACCCATCTGCCTGCAGGGAGCCAACATTCAGTGAAAGCTGCCACACATCTGGCTTCTCAGTAAAACCTCACAGTCACAAACAGCAACTTGGATGCGAACTGCAGTCAGGGCCTTTTTTAACTCATTACTGTTGTAACTCTGGTGTAGCATCCAAGTCTTCATGTATTCCTGTTATATTTATATGAAGAATCCTGGAGGCACTCAATAATAATGCACTGTGTGCCAAATCATGAACCTTAACTGACTGCTGAGATGGCATTATGGATGACAATGCTGTCTGATATGTACACTGTCCTGGTTCTGCGTCCCAAAAATAGCCATTGTCTGTGTAATGATTGCACATTCTCCTCATATCTGCTTCACGTACCTCTTACATCCTCAAAGATGTTCTTGTCAGGCTGATTTCAATTGGTGCCAGGGTGCTGAATAACTGAGTTCTGCGATGGACTGGCATCCTGCCCAGGGCTGTTTCCTGCCTTGTACTCAATGCTTCCAACCTGCTGCAAACCTGAATTGGGTTAAGATGGATTGTAGAATGTTATGTTGCAATTGGTTATTGAATAAGTAATGGCAATTATGAAATAAATTTGAGCCTTTTGTTCAGGTATTTGATAATGACAATTGTCAATCCATTCATTATCACACCTGCTTAATCCTGGGAATGGTTTTAGGTGTTGAAGCCTATCCCAGAAGCACCGAGCTCAAGGCAGAAACTCCAGAATGCTGATCATAATACGTGTTTCCACTCATTTTCTGTCCAACGTGTCTGTCTTCTTTTGTCCATTATAACCTTAACTTTTTTTTTTCCAGTTTAAGCTTTCTTTTAAACTCTGCCCCTCTAGTATTAAATATATATACTGTATAGATAGATAGATACATAGATAGATAGATAGATAGATAGATAGATAGATAGATAGATAGATAGATAGTGTGGAGCCGACCCAGACACAGACAGGCGGACATGTTGTTAATCACCACCACACGTATTTATTTATAATATTTACAATATTTAAAGGTCACTCAGACCCGGTCTTGTGCACAATTACCCCCAACACACAGTCCTGGCCACACAAATGCCTCTTCTTCGGGCCACCTCCACTATCTCTGCTCCTGCCTCGTCCTGCTTCCACCCGACTCCAACCTTTAATGCAGGGAGACGGCCCCTTTTATATACCCCCGGACAAGCTCCCGGTGGTTCCCGGCATTCCCCTCTTGGCCACGCCCCAGCGTGGCGGAAGTGCCGGCTGTTCTCCCGGCAGCTCTCCGGGTGTCCTCCTAAATCTTCCCCCCAGCACTTCCTGGTGTGGCGGAAGTGTTAAGGTCACAAGTCCCCAAGGCATTGGGGAGCCTCCTGGCGGTGACCACGGGCCCCTACAGGGTGGGGCTTCCATGCCCTGAACCCGTGGCTCCCAAAGCAACCAGGAAGGCGGCCCCCACGTGATCCCAGATGGGCAAATGCCCACTTCCGGTCCTCCAAGGCCTCCCGGCCGGGTCGTTGCCCCTGGCATCCGCGACAATAGATAGATAAAGAAGTGTGTGTGTCTGTCTGCTAACATTGGCAAAACGGTATCCCTTTTACTTTTCAGCAAAACAAATCCTTCTAGGTGAGAGATGTCCAGAGTAGTTCCTTTCAATTACCTGACATCTCTACATTTCAGGTTTTTTTTTCTGATGACTTCAATAGTTTCAAGGACCCCAGGCTTTTTACAGCACGGGCTTACACATCTATATATATATACATACAGTGGAACCTCAGTATACGTCCTTAATTCGTTCCAGACCCTTTGACTTATACCAAACAGGACGTATACCAAACACATTTTTCCCATAAGAAATAATGGGAAAATGATTAATCCGTTCCCATGAAAAAAAAAATCCTATTGCTATTGGCATATTATACATTGATGGGGTTGTATAAAATAATTTAAACACTGCTTAATACTAAAATACATAAATACAAAAGCAATTAGATGAAATAAATGAAAATTTTACCTCACTTTACTTTTTAATAACATCTTTGTTTTTCACAATCGTAGATACCGTCGTTCTCGGCAAACGGTATGCAACAGCCATGTCCCGGATACGCATGCCACCTTCATACTTTTCAACAATCAATTCAAATTTACATGAAAAAAAACACAAACTCACATTGTGACGATGCAGTTTTGCTGTATGCTCCCATCTGCTGCCGGGGAGCCCTTGAACCCTACACCGTCGGTAATGTGCCTCACTGCTAAGCTCATCGGTAAAGCAAGGGGATGGTGAAAAAGTGCAAAGTGCTTTTATTAAAACAATTAACAAAACAAGGTGTTCAAATTAAAGTGCAGTCTCCAATGTTCCAATAAATATTCCATAAAATCAGAAGTGAAACGTGGAGGTTAAAAACAATAGAAAAAAGTCTTCTTAAAAACAACAAAGTTAAAATAGAGCAGGAAGCATTCTTTAAAAAAAAAAAAACAAGAAGAAGCCCGGTGCTTTTTTACCTGGCGGCCACCCTGCTTCGTTCTTTTTACTCCCCTTCAAGCCAACTCGCGCTTCTGTTTATCAAGATAAGCAGCCCTCTCTCTCTCACTCACTCACTCACTCAACCTCTCGTCCATTCTTTCTTTTTACTCCCCTTCTAGCTGACTCGCGCTTCTGTTTATCAAGATAAGCAGCCCCAGGAACAATCATGAATGCGGACGGTCCCTCACAAGTGCACTTTGCTGAGAAACGCCCACATCGCTAATCGCCCTGACAACCTTCAGCCACATAACCCACGCCCCCTCACCAAGCTGCGAGCGCGGTAATTATTTATTTTAAAGCTGGACTTTGACAGGAGCTGTGGACCCGCTATATCACACACGTGAAAGTTCACAGAGAGTTATAGCGCAGGTTGTTCACTGAATGCTAGCAACTGGCGCACTAACACTCGTGGGCAGTCGTGGCTTTGTCTCGAGAGAGGTAAACAAAGTTAGCACGCGAATCGTATTTCAAACAAAGGTCGTATACCAAGCAAAGTTTTCCGTGTCCAAACAGGACGTATACCAAGTTGGACTTATTCCAAAGCAGACGTATACCAAGGTACCACTGTATATAGTAAAATAGAGACAGACAGCAATCATAAAGAGTTGGGATTCCACTCCATACACTTGAAAAGAAGCAAATAATAAAGTATTTTACTGCATTCCTTTTACCCTCTACACCCACAAGCCTTCCAAGGGGCACTCTCATAATATGGTGCTGTTGCCACTGCCCATTCCGATGGGCTTAGTGTATCTTTGATATTGCAAACATGGTATTTAGTCTGATGGCTAAAAAGCTCCATTTTGGTGTCATCAGACCATAGAACCTTCTTCAAGCTGACTTCAGAATTTCCTACATGACTTCTGGCTGAGATACCTTGTATGGTTTTCTCTTTGCCACTCTTCCATAAAGCTACAACTGATGAAGCACCTGGGCCACAGTTTTTGTCTGCAAAGTCTCACTCATTTCACTTACTGTAGGCCTCGGCCTGTCCAGGCCTAAAGAAATGGAGAACAAGCTTTAAAGTTCAAAATACTTCCAAAATATTCAATGTCCCAAAATATTTAAAATGTCTTTCAAGAGAAAGTGGAATCATAAAGCTACAAACTTGAGAAATCAGTGCAAAGATTTTTTTTTAGAAAAATGAATCAAAAGAGAGCAGAAATGCCAAAATCCAGAAAAAGGCAAAATGTTTGCCTAAAAGTCAAACCACAAACAAACAATTCATACCTGAAATCCAGTAATTGTAAATCCATGACAGAAAGCAAACATTTATAATCTAGCAGAGGATAATATGGATTTGCACTTTTTGAAAAACAAAAACAATGAACCACTGAAGGACCTAATTCCGAAGCCTCAAAATATATAGACTGAGGGCGGTCCTTCAGTAGTGATATCAAAGTGGCTCCTCCTCTTAGGGTTCCACCCACAAATCATAAGAACTATAGAAGAACACATAATACACACTGTTATTTATTAACATGTTTGTATATATTTTATTGTTATTTGTGTTGTTTTTGATAGATTTGTGCCTTATTTTTATATACTTTCTGTTGTTTATTATTGTGTACTGTCTCTTCAAATTTACTTATGTCCCATGCTCTTTGTGGTTGGTGCCGCAAGAGGCAGGACCACCTTGATGTCACCACTTCTGAGCCTTCCCTCAAGCTTTGTAAACTGGCTGAGAAGACTCAGGAGTGGAAATCATTCATTTAAGGAGTTTCTGTGAGTATTGCTGTCTGTTTGTTGTTAGTGCTTTTGTTTTTTCTATTATATTTTGCTTTATATCAAGTATTCTGATTACTCTACTGTTATTTGGACTTTGCTGTGGATACCCTTTTAGGTAATTCCTTTTTTTTTTGCCACTTTCTGTAAACAAGGCAGAGACTAATGGCTATTCTCCTCCTTGTGGGGATTTCTCGTTATTTTTAAAATATTTATAGTTATTGTGCCAGCTCCCCATTTTTGGGAATGCTCCAGTTGAAGCCTTCAGGTCTGGCTGAAGTCTGGTGAGCCTCTGCTAGGCAGACCAAGTAAGATTCTGACCTGTTCCCTAGCTTTTTGGAGGTCTCATCCCATCTTGGTTTGGAAGAATCTTACATATCATAACACATATGTAATAAATAATAAACAGAACAGTTAACAAAATGTACATAATTAACAAAAACACATAAAATAATACATCAGAATTAAAGAAAATGACAAGAAATAAAATGACAGGTAGCAAACCCTGGCTGAAACATAACACGCTACATGTTGGTCTCACATAAAAACAGGAATTTCTGTGCTCTTGGAACAGATGACACTAATGACTGACACATCAGACTATATCAGTTGAATGACTTGATTATTTCTATTTAGCACTGCAGGGAAGCAGTGGCTATTCCGGCAGTAGTGGACACACTACAGGTGGTACCTCTGGAAGTTTCACTTAGAAAAGACCTATGTATCCATCATAGATCATGAAATACATGGAGATAAACCTAGGCAGGGATTTCGATAGCAGGAAAAGTTCACACAGAAAGTGACCAGTCTGGAATTTGAACCCATGTGATGTTAGCCTTTGTGCTGTGCCACACAGAAAGTACTTTTCAGTAAATTAATAGCATCTCTTTTCCTTTCGTTCTGTTAAATTGTATGCATTTGATGCTCAATTTGCAAGGCTCTGTATAGTCACATTAAATGACTTGGCACATAACACAAATACATGGAAACTACAGATTACTGCGCACATGGTATACTCCTCTGGCCTCTTGCTTGCGTCTAAGGCAGCTCGGGTGGTTTGCTCAGCAGCTGTGCACATTTTCTCTGGGGATTGTGGACACAAGAATTCAAACGTGACAGAAGGATTTGTACAGATGCCTACTTGAGACCTGCCTGGATTCTGTTTTGTTTCCAATGAGGAGGCACAAAGTCTGATTTGGGAAGTGCATGACAGCAAACCACTGTGGGGGTGTTACAGATGACCTCCCTCGTCGGACCACTCTTTGATTTGGGTCAATTTGTGACAAAACTTTGTACAAAACTGCTGACGCAATGTACATGCAACTGTAATGGCTAAAAGCTGTATCAACAAAAGATTGAATGCATTATTCCTACTGGGAACTGTTCAGTGGGAAGAAGGTGTAAAAAGTGCAGGGGCTGAGGTATAATTCAGAGTGTCACATCTCTATATTTAGCTTCCTCGCATACGGCATGTCTGATATTCACAGCACATGTTTGAAGATAAACACACTGCAGGAAAGTGTGAAAGTGAAAAGCCAGAGCTCACACAGCGATAAAGGCACAGTCGCATCTATCTGGAATAGCTGGTAATCCCTTAAGGCTTCTTAATTGGGGAAATCATGTAATTACCATATCATTACCGGCCTAGGCTCCCATCTCCTTAACGATACAATAATACTTCAGCAATTGTTTCTAATATGTCATAGGAAACATAATTCAGAAATCTTATCATTTGTCTGAAAGATTTTCTTATAAATTACAACACTGGCAAGACGACAGAATTGAATTTTGTACCACACTGTATACTATAGTATGATACTGTTCACTATAGGAGATTCATCAGAAATAATAATTTTGTAACATTATATTCTCAGCTAAATCCCTAAAAGTTTTAGGAATTCCACAGGCTGGAGCATATCTCAGCAGTGCTGTGCAGAAAGAGGGAACCAGCACTACCTGAAGAGATACAAGTTTGCTGCTATGTGATTCCTTCCTTAATCTTAAAGTATGTCAGTCTGCAACTCATTAGTTAATACCATGAATGTATTAATTTCACTCATTTGTTTACTTCATTCATGTTCGTGTTATTGGCAATCGACAGCTCTGCACAACTCTAAATTGGGTTAAGAAACTTTTAGAATGTTAATTTATGAATACATCGATTTATCCATATTGCTTTTGCCTGCAAATGACTGGTGCACCATCCAGGGGTGCGCCCAATGCTTCTCCTCACAACTAGGCAAGATTCAATTCACATACGGTTTCACGAAATAGACATTTAAATTCGTTTTGCTGGTGATTTCATAATTGTGACATATGAAACTCACTAAGTTTCTTGGCATCCTATTTTTTTTTTTTTGGTGGAAAACAAGGAATATTGCTTGTTAAAGTTCACTTTGAGAGATTTGCTGCCGAGTGTGAAAGAGCATCACCTCCAATGTGAGGTTGTGGTTCTCTCTCAGAAAGGAGTAGATTGCTGTATTCAAATGATGGTGGGATGGGGTAGGGACAGCCCTTAGTTGATGAGTTCAAGTACCTCAAGGTCGTGTTTATGAGTGACTGAAGAAGGGAATGTGAGATCGATTACACTGGTGTGGTGACAGCTGTTCTGCATGCGCTGTACTAGCATGTGGTTGTGAAATGGGAGCTGATTCTAATAACAAAGCTCCCAGTATACTGGTTGATCTACATCCCTGTCCTCACTTATAGTCATAGGCTGTGTATAATGACCAAAAGAATGGAATCGTAAATACAAATGGCAGAAATGAGGTCTCTATGCAGGGCAGCTGGGATGACACATCATGATAGGGCAAGAAGCTGAGGAGTTCAGAGTTTAGAGTAGAATTGCTGTTCCTCTGGGATTGAGACGAGCCAGCTGAGGTGGTTTGGGGGTATTATAAGAATCCACCTAGAGTTACCCTGGGCATGTCCCATTGGGTAAAGACCCTGTGGTAGACTCAGGACAAGCAGGAGATATTACATCTCTTAGCTGGCTGGACATCTGTAGCTGGGAACAGTGAAGACTGGACTGAACTTCTTGACCCGCTTCAATTGCGACCTGAATCAGTTTTACATGATGAGATGAGATGAGATACAAAGCTGAGTCCTGCTTTGCATGTGATATTGACAGGACGTTCCCTGCTTCCTTTGGCAACAAACTCGAAAAGACGTATTCAGGATTTTGATGAGTGCAAATAATATAACACAGTTGGCCATCAAACCACAAGGCTGCCATTTCAAACCCAACCTTTGATCCACACATTTTGACTTTAAATAAATCAAGTGATGCACAATTTCACCATGTGGAGTCTATTTAATATGCCATTGCAGCAGTCAGTGCATCCTAATTATGGTATAAATTCAGCAATTGTCTTACTTTTTCTTGTGTTTCCTTTTGATTAGGGACATATTCTTGTTAGCTTGGCTCCTGAACTTTGCCCTGACTCCCAGCTATAATCTGATATTTACCGTTAGACTTAATTCACCAGTGTTATGATTTTTTTGTTAACAAATCTCTGTCTGAACCCATCCTAGGAGTTTTCCTTTTCACATTAATAATTAATAATCTTATCAAATAAATTGTTTTTCAGGCAACTAGTCAGTCTGATTGTCACAGTATGGCACCTCTGCAAATTCCTAAGGGTTGGGATATGTCATAATTAGTAAATATGGCTAGTGAGTATAGGGTTTTGTTAATACATTTTGCAGCAAACCCTTCAGAGGAATACACAATTCATGTGAGTTTGGTCAAATGGCTTTTCTGTGTCTAGTGACAAAAGGGCAGCTGGAGATGGTAAACGTGGAGCTCCATCAGTTATTTGAAAAAAATGACAGATGTTGCCTCCAGCATGACAGGCTGAATTAAAACATGTCTGATTGGGAAATAATAACTTGTGGATGACAGTTTGTTGGGGACAGCAGCTCATTATGAGAGTTCATCAACGGTATTTGGAAATAACAGAAACAATCAGAGTGTTCTTTACCCCTGTTCTAGTGATGTTGTAATTATAGCCTAATTATTGAGAAGTTAATTTTGTGGATGGGATAGTAGAATATAACATTAGGAGAACTGAGTTACATCACTGCTTCCAAAAAGTGGATAGAAGATCTGCAAGAGGCCATTAGAGCCTGGGGTGTCTTTCCTTACTCCTAGTGTCCATGGATTTGTTAGGAGAAGGCATAGTAGTAGGGAAGCTTCCTCCTCAGAAAGCCTAGTGGAGAGCCAGGCCTTCTAGAAAAGAAATAATGTTTGAGTGTAAAGGGTATAACGTTCCAGAAAATACCTTTGAATAGAATTCACAGTTATTTTTTTAATTTCAGTTTGCTGGTTATAAGCACTGATTTATGTTTAATGACCAGCAAGAAGACAAATGAGTAAAAACTTTAGAGCCCAAGTGCTCATGATTTACTTGGATTGGTTATGGACACATAATACCATACTTCTGCATGACGGACCTCAAATTGTAGGTACAAAAACTCTCTAAAGATGACATTCATCATTCCAGCTCTGAAATATTCTGTCATTTGGAATGAGCCAAATTATATAAGAAATTGTGAAATTGAAAATTGCTCCTTTTACGGCTAACTAGCAAAATGCACTTAATCATTCATGTAGCCAGAAATAATGGAGGTGATTTGATCTAGTTTGGAAATGAGTTCTTGGCAAAGGTTCACTCTTGAAGTAAAGAAGATTTTAAAAACATTCAAGCAGCTAAATAAACCACATTTTTGATGAGACAGAGTATTGGAAACACCATTTGTGGTTGTAAAACAAGGGTGTTACCAGCCTCACAGGTGGCAGGGTCTTTTTTACAAACAAATTGGATTTTTTTTTTAAATTAGCTTACCATTTTGTTAAGTTTCAAATTATGTTATATATTTCTCTGCCCTGATAGTTTCTTGTCAGAAAAGTTAAAACAAATACAGATAAAAGATCGACCTGCTGAAACTGTGACATTTATCATGTATTATATTCGGCACATAGCTTTGTCTCTCATTCTGATTCTTAAAACAGTATCAGATTAGAGTTCATTTCAAAGCTAAATGCTGCCAATGTTTTTATTTGTAACTGAAATATGTGAATCTTTTAAATCGGAATACAGTATTTGATACTGCGATGGGTCCTCCCTGCGTGGAGTCTGCATGTTCTCCCCGTGTCTGCGTGGGTTTCCTCCGGGCGCTCCGGTTTCCTCCCACAATCCAAAGACATGCAGGTTAGGTGGATTGCCGATTTTAGATTGGCCCTAGTGTGTGCTTGGTGTGTGGGTGTGTGTGTGTGTGTCCTGTGGTGGGTTGGCACCCTGCCCAGGATTGGTTCCTGCCTTGTGCCCTGTGTTGGCTGGGATTGGCTCCAGCAGACCCCCGTGACCCTATTCGGATTCAGCGGGTTAGACAATGGATGGATGGATGGATACTGCTATGTACTGTACTATTTATCGCATGAAGTGATACATTAGCATTTTATTCAGTTTCAATAGTGAACTTTTATTTTGACTTTTATTTAAAAATTACTTTATTTTTAAAGGCTGTTTATATTTCATAATGGAACTTTTCTAGACAGCACATTTAATTTCAAAATAGCCTATTATTTATTTTAAAAAGTCTTTCCTGGTCTGGTCTTCTCATCTATGAATCAATCAATCAATATTTAACTCTATATACATTGTTGCAGATTTTCAAAATGTAAGTGATGATTTATTTATAATGGCTTATTTATAAATATAATTGCACTGTTTCATGTGATTACTTATTTCATAATTACCTTTTAATTTACTTCATTTTGGCACAAATGGCGTTCCATATGCTCCTGATAATCGAGACTGCCAGCCTAATTTAATACCCCGGCTCGAAATAGTCCAATGTTCTTTCTGAATTGTGAGACACACAGCCGCATTTTATCAGCTGGCAAAGTCACAGCCGTAGCAAGCTAATGTTAACTAGCAAAATATTAGCAGATGATAGGTAGTCCAATGGAGCTAACTAATTAAATGCAGATTTGTCTTCTAATGTATCGCAGAACACAAAATGTCTAGTTGAAAGCATTATGTTGTGTTCTTGATTTTTGGAATAGCTGTTCTATAATCTGGGAAGATCTTTCCCTTTTTAGGGCCCATTTTGCCCCATTTTGAAGCACTACTGGTTGCTCTAAAGCAGGGGTCCTGGAGTGCCCCTGTGGCTGCAGGTTTTCATTCTAACCCTTTTCTTAATCAGTGACATATTTTTGTTGCTAATTAACTTCTTTTGAATTAATTTTAATTGACTTATTTTTTAAGATTTGTTCTTTTGAATGTCTTTATCATTCCTCTGAGTTGCTTCATTTCTTTCCTTAAATGGCACCCAAGCAGAAATGAAATGTGAAGTGAGTGAGCCAACAGAAGACTACGTCAGGGTCTCAAACTCCAACCAATTTCACTCCAACCAGTTGCTTAATTAGACACTGAATCTTGTTGTTAATTAAATCTGTTCTTTAATTCCATGGCTTGTTGCTGCTCTCATTGTGCAATAGCAGACATTTCTGAAATTATTGATTTTCTCTTTTATAAGAGATCTGTTAAAATGTTTTGTGGACCTGAGCAGATCAACATTCCTGAGACCTTCACCTTTCTTTATTTTCAGATAATGTGTGATCAACAATGTTGGTCATGTTTTGCTGGTCATGTTTTGGTTCATTTTGTATCTCGTTATTGTCAGTCAGTCATTGTCCAACCCACTTAATCCTAACACCGGGTCACAGGAGCCAATCCCAGCCAGCACAGGGTGCAAGGCAGGAATAAATCCCAGGCAGGGTGCCTGACCAACGCAGGGCACACACACACACAGACCAAGCACACACTAGGGACAATTTACGATCACCAGTGCACCTAACCTGCATGTCTTTGGACTGCGGGAGGAAACCGGAGCACCCTGAGGAAACCCACGCAGACATGGGGAGAACATGCAAACTCCACGCAGGGAGTAGCCGGGAAGCGAACCCACGTCTCCTAACTGTGAGGCAGCAGCACTACCACTGCGCCACCATGATGCCCTTCTCATTATTGTTTGGCTACTAATTAAGGAAAAATAAACAATTAAAGGGTCAGAGTCTTCAAAAGCAAATTAAATTAATAAAGAAGTTAATTAGGAGCAAAAACAGGTCATTAATTAATAAAAGGGTTAGAATGAAAACCTGCTGCCACTGGTGCCCTCCAGGACTGGAGTTGGGGACCCCTGCTCTAAAGGTACCGCCATGAGTAAAGAAGCTGATTCACACTAGTTATGTGTTTTTTCTACCTGTATGCATAGTGGTCTTCATTTATATATTGAAGTAGCTGATTACCCAGTGGCTTCGCTCACTGAATGCAAGGGAAAAAAATAAAATGTAGTATATAAATTATTAAACAGTAAAACATTAACATGTAAGAAGTAAAGATACATTGAGCAGTACTGGAGAGCTTTCGGGTAAAGTACATTTTAAACGCGGTATAACACAACAGGTAAGTAGCACTAATAGCAGCTTAAATGTATTTGGATCATCTCTCGGTAGCAGATCTCTTGTGAAAGGCGCTACACGACCGCTGAGGTATAGAAATTAAATTTTCTATGCGATCCTGCAAATTTCTACCTGACAGCCTTGCACTACGTGCCTGTGATTTAAGAGAAATATTATTCTGAGAAATGTGGACACTGCCCTTCCTTGCTTAACGGGCAGAAGGTCCAAACAATTCCCAAGTCCAAAGCTTAACATGAATGTAAACCTTCCATCTTCTTAAAAGAATGTATCACAAAAGCAACCTGGAATGTTGCAGGGTTTTAGTGACCTTTACTGACCTTAAGGGACAGTAAGTAGTCGTGAACCGCAATTTACAAGGAGAGTTTTGCTTCAATGGCACCGATCACACTCATTCGCAATGATTTCCACTCTCCCAGGAGCCGACAGGGCACTTGAAGTGTCACAAACAGTGCGAGAAGAGAGGACGCCGCCCGAAACAGCGAAGCTCTCGACCCGGCAGAGCAGCCCGACATTCCACACCTCCGAGTGTCCACTTTGTTCTCACGACCCCTCGCCGCTGAAGGCAGGGTTGTCTTCACATTGTTTACAGCTTGGCAATGTTAAAAAGTAGAAAGACGCAAAGCTGTTTTCCTCATCTCTTCTACTATCAAGTACTGCCAATTAAAAAAAAGTTATGATGTGGCAGTTTCCGCAACAGTCATGTGGACGAATAAATAAAACTTCTCTGTCAGGACGCGCCTGGCGGCGGACAGCTCAGCACTGGAGTCCAGAGAGGAGGGCTGGGAGAAGGTGAAGCGGGGCACACTTCCATGGGAGAGATCGGCGTGTTTGTGTTTACTTCTTTTCAATATCAGTAAAGTAAGTCTCACACAAATAATAACAATTCATAAAGACGATATAAAAATGGCATCCACAAACGAAGTGATTAGTTCCTGTATTATAATATGTTCTGTGGTCATGCGTAATTTCCGTTTCAAACGCAAAAAGAATTTTATATATATAAATTTGTATATTTTGTATTTTTGAGTAGTATTTTACAAACACTACGTGCTTATTATGTTTTATTTTTTGAACTGCTAGCTGTCTGGGGTAGGCCAAACAAACTATCTGAACAAACCAGCTATGTCCCAGTAAAAAAGTAAAAAATAAAAATGTAGTCAAATTAATATTGAGAGTGATGTTGGGGGAAGAGAAAGAGTATTCTTTTGCAGAGGGGTTTACTTAAAGGAATGAGTCGACCAAATTTAAATCAATGTCATACTTGCAAAGATAATGCGTAGATTGAGGGGTGTGAAGGTGGATTGTGACAGGAAGTCCAATGGCATGCATGTCCACCCCATGAATTAATTCAAAATTTAAAATGTGATAAGCTGGGATCAACTGAAACAAAGATTGAAATAGGGGCAGAACGTAAGTGGAGCATGGTGGAAGTAAATAACAGTATCTGCTGGTATCATCTGAAACTGATATGAATATTTTAGTCTGCAAATTACACTTTGCTAAAATTACCACACCACTGTCCATAGAGCCTGCTGAGTACAACACTGATATGCGATAACCAGACTGGCACTTGTCTTTACTTATTAGCTTACATTGTCTGTGTTATTCTACCAAAGATGATTAAGGGTGTTGGAAAGTTAAATGTTTAAAGCAAGGCATAAACACTCCTGGGAACAATT
Source organism: Polypterus senegalus (assembly GCF_016835505.1). Taxonomy (NCBI): domain Eukaryota; kingdom Metazoa; phylum Chordata; class Cladistia; order Polypteriformes; family Polypteridae; genus Polypterus; species Polypterus senegalus. The sequence goes on along the minus strand of NC_053158.1, from coordinate 176,448,669 downwards.
GTTAACTTAGCCATGAGGGTGACAGAGAAAAAAAGGAAGAAACAGCTGAAGAAAGTAAAAGGATAAAGCAGCTCAACAAAAGCCCAGCTGCATCCTTGTAGCCGTCTTCCACTGCTAGCACAAGGTTTGAAACATATTCAACCACACAAAACTCCTAACTAATCAACAAATCAGAAAACACATTACAATCCCCAACATGTGTGTAAGTGTAATACAGACAGATCTTACTCTTCAACTTGTGCTGATGAACTGCCATTCCACATCCTCTTTTAGCTTATAGTAGAAAAGCAACAACAACAACATTTATTTGTATACCACATTTTCATACAAATGATGTAGGTCAAAGTGCTTTACAAGATGAAGAAAGAGAAAGAGACAAAATACAGAAATAAAATTAAGCAATACTTATTAACATAGAATAAAAGTGAGGTCCGATGGCCAGGGAGGATAGAAAAAACAAAAGAAAAAAAACTAAATCTGTAAGGGTTCAGAGGCCACAAGACCATCCAGCACCCACTGGGCATTCTACCTAACATAAATGATCTGAATCAGTCCTCATGGTTTTCAGAATTAGACGATGATGGTCATGTGGTCCTCTGGCCTTCAATCCATCAATGTAAGGACTGCACGGTGCTTTGATCGGGTGGTGGTGGCGCAGATCACTGGAAAAAGAACAGCAGAGAAAGTAGGGGTGAATATGGATTTCTGAGCCACCAAGAATGATAATGATAATTAAATGCACATAATGAATATCAGGACCAGTTAAATGAAGTCCACATTGCAAATAAATTAGGTCTCATACAACCTATTAAAACCATAAAATATTAAAGCAACGATATGAGGTGAGCACAGCAGAGAAGGTATATAAATGCTTCATTGTATGTTGCAGATGCATGGTGTTACTTTGCAGGGACCACCTGTCAAATCCTGTTGCAGGAAGAAACAAACCATTACAATCCTTTGAAAATATTCTAACTGAGCAACAGCAGTGTAAGCCGAGCAAAACAAAATGAGAAAATCTATACCAGTGCTACTCAGGTGGATACAGGTGGGCCACTTAAATAAACAGAAAGTTGTGGTGGCCTACAGCTTTACAGTAATTATTTTTAAAATGTAATTATAGCCTACTTTTTTGTGTTTACTTTTAGCATATTTTCCGTACCATTGCCAATTACATTTTGCATGAATTATTGGCAGAATTAAAATATTTTTTTTTTCTTCTTTTTGAAAGTCGAACATTATCTTCTAACACGTTGAATGCCACCATGAAAATAGGCAAATTTTTTTGGATGGCAATGTGAAATGACGGTGTTATTTTAATATAGCAATTTCCTATTGAGCAAAACTCACAATAACAAATTATTTTCTTTAAAACAAAATCTGTTTACAGAGCTACCTCGTAGTTGGAACATGGAACAGAAAATTCTTTGTGCACGCCAGCTGCATTATAGCAGCTTTGTGCACGCCAGCTGGGTCTAACAAGTTAAATCTTGCACAAATTGCTGCAAACGAATGTTGCAGTTTCCATTTAATCTTTGAGTGTGAGACGCTAATTGTTAAGAGATATTCAGATGCTTGTGGTTCTACCTATGTAAATTATTTTTCTGACAAATAAATGTTGTCCAAAATATGACTAATAAGAAAAAACAAACTGAAAGTGAACACTTTTGTGATGTCACACTCATTTTTCGTTCATATTTCAGTTGACCACTATATAATACGTGTATAATTGGCCTTACAGCATCAAAGTTGGCTTAGGAGACAACTCGTAGGTAGCTTCCATCTATAGATTGCCTTCCATGAATTAACTCATATTTAGCAGTCAATGTGTTAATACTTAACACAGCATTGTTGGTTTAATTGCGGGTGCACAAAATCACTGACTACAGCATTGTCAATATTTAATAAAAATGAAAATGGTTTGATAGGGAAAATGTGGAATTTTACAATCTGTAAATAGATGCTAAAAGGTTTAAATACTGTACATACCTAAGCAGCAGTCTAGTGAGAGAATTGGCCTTTGCAATCCATTGCCAGCTTTCTGAATCTGGGAGAAGGAAAGGTCAAGGCAACATGCAGGCACTACATGAGGTGCTCATCTGGGAGAGCTATGCTGGCTGCTCTTGATCAAATGGATTGAGGAAAATTATGATCCACATAGGTAGGGTGATATGAACAAAAAGAAAAAGGTAAGTCTGCTCCGGTCCTTAAACGGGTGAGTGTTGTGAGTCCAAAATGCTGTAAGTTTAATTCTTTCCAATATCATTTTTTAGGACATTGTGAGTCATGCATTTGTGTCGTCTCTATTCGGCCATTTTAATCGCAAGCAGAAGTCTCTTGGGTTTAATAAAGAAGAGGATTGTTAACAAACAGTGGTACAATTCTGGGAATCTTCAAGACCTCAAAACACCTGGAAAAGTTTACAGCCAGTTTTCTTAAAAATACACATATTTCTGAGACTACACTTCCACTGGCTTCTGTGTCACAAATTAACTGAAAAGACAGCTACTGTCTTATTAAATTAGGCAAAAACAGAGAAAATGTCCAGTGTCAATTTTCTGACATTTAACTCTTATGCTCAGAGAAGTATTTTTGCTAGCTGTATACAGGTAAGTCTGAAAAAGTATTTAACAATTTATCATAGTAGAGGAACAAAACACAAGAATTACAAATGCCAAATTAAGAAGAGAGGTTAAAAGGCTTTCTAAAAAATAGAAGACAGAAGTAGCCATTATTAAGAGAAAAAACCAGTGGCATGAAAATTGTCAATGGACTGCACGGTTAGTTGTGGATCATCATAGCTCACATTTCCAGGTATATGAAAGAACATAAAACAAGTTAGATACAAAAAAATGGCCACAGACCAGCTTCATGAGCTCTTTTCATTACAGGCAACACATAAGCCAATTGAATGGGCCATTTCATATAAGGACATAGTTCAAAAATTTGTGAAAGGTCAATATCTAAATCTTGCAGAGAGATGACCATCACTGACTACTTTAGCCACAGCTGATTGACAAAAGGTTCCTTATTGAAAGAGCCTCTTGTAGTTGCTCATTTTCGCGTCAACTATTTTTAAAGAAGACTTCGTTTCTGCCTGTACCTGGTCGTGTAGCTTAATTTAACATATCACTCTAATTTGTTTAAAAATAAATTTCGAAATTCAGAAACACTAAACCAGAGTTTGCTTTACTGTTTTAAAAAACGTTTTTATAAGAGCCTACACCAGCATTGCTGAGTAAAAAGAGGGACCTAAAGCTGAAAAGCGTGCCAGTCAATCACAGACCATGCTCATCTAATTGAGAGTTACCATGGTGTTTACAATTAAATAAGCTGCATGGTTACGAAAAGCATGCGGATTAACAGGGTATATTGTTATTTGCAACATCTGTCCCACATTCTACCTGCTTAACCGAGGTCAGGGATAGCACTCGGTGTAAAGCAGCAGCAGACTCTCAACCAACTTAGCTTATCACAGAACATAAAAAAATTTGACAAATCAGAGGAGACCATTTAGTCCATCTAGGGTATTTGTTTAGCTAAATGCTAAGCTGTTCCAATATCTCATTCAGGGCATAATCAAGCTGCCAATACTTAAAGTATCTAGAAGAAAAACATTAGGAACATATAAATCTAAACAGACAGTGACAGGGCCAAAAGTTGAATTCAGGATTTTATAAATAGCAGCACTAGCTATACCACTGTATGTGACGATGCGTGTTCGCTCCACACTCCCTTTCAGCTTCTGGGAGCCCTTGAACCCTCCACCTTCACTAATGTTACCGATGAGCTTGGCAGTGAGGCATAACAACTGGAGCAAGGGGATGGTGTAACAGTGCAAAGTGCTTTTATTAAAAACAACAAAACAAGTGTCCAAATAAAATAAAGTGCAGTGCCACAAAAAGTCATTAAATAAATAATCCATAAAATAGGTGCAGAGTGGAGATTAAAAAATCCAATATATATAAAAAACAACAATCCTTTAAAATGAGATTAAAACAACGCTGGAAGCAGTCTCTTTAAAAACAAGCTGATGTCTTCTTTTATCTGGTAGCTCCCCTGCTTCTCCCATCAGGCTTCTCAACAGGGGAGTCGCCCTTCCTGCAGCTGACCTTACTACTGTCCGGTTGCCTTCTGTTCCCTGGCTCTGTACAACTACCTTACCAGACCAAGACTTGGGTTCCTTTAACGACCAGGTCGGTCATGCTGAGGTTCACCTTCCCAAGACTCCACGACTCCCACTGCCTTCTCGGCCTTATGCGGCCAGCCATCCTTCATCCCTGGTCACTCCAGCTCCTTGTTCACTCAGCTGGAGCGACTGCTTCCTTCTGCCCCACCGAGAGTTGGCCATGGCCAAACACCCCTGCTAGGGCTCACTGTCCAGCTGCGTGCGAGCACACGCTCACTCTCTTGCTCACACCAGTTCTCTCTCCATACTGCTTCCTGCTCTCCTGCAACCTCCAGTTCTTTATCTTTTACTCTCCCCTCTTAACTGCCTTGCACTTCTATTTATGAAGAGGACGTGGCAGCTGTGGCAAATCAGCAGCCCCCGGATCAATCACAGATGCGGACAGTTTCTCACCTGTGCACTTAGGTGAGAAATGCCCACATCACGAATCACCCCGGGAACCGCTTCAGCCACATAACCACCACGCCCCCTTGCTAATCGTGAGTGCAGTGATTATTTATTTAAAAAGTGGCTTTTTGACATGAGCTGTGGACCCGCTATACCACATTCCACTCCCCATAAGCCACCAGCTGCACAGGAAGGCTCCAAGCCACTGCCAAACTCATGCAACTGGCAGCCCAGTTCCACAGCTCGGCCACACTACCACTACACTGCACTGCACTAAACTCACTAAATAAATAAAAGGACTAAAACAAATCCCACACTTAAACCAACCCAAACCCCCCTTTAAAACAGGACATAAAGGAATAAGAACTTTTAAATGACAAATAAAAACAATCAATAAATAAATGTCCATTAAAGAAGCTCTGTCCTTTAAAAACTATACCCAGGATGCCATTAGGACCATCTCAGACCTAGGATTATAATTCTAGGGAATTCTAATTAAAGTCTAATGAATTTTCACAAAGTTTGTATGAGGAACTTACAGACTTGATTGCAACTGCCGATCCTAATGTGATATGGGAGACCTACCGTGACAAGACTCTGAAGGTTGCTGGGAGTTGTGTTGGTGTTGCTGGTGTTCCTAGACGGAGTTATTTCATCTCGCAGGGCACCCTAGATATCATTGAGAGGAGTCACAGCACACAGCTTGATGGCAACTCCAGCCTGTACTGTAAACTGAGAAGGACATCTGCTAGGGCACTGAGGGCAGATAAGGAAGGGTTTGTTAGAGGAATCTGTGAGCAAATAACACACCACCTATGGTGGAGTGACCCATGTTCTGCTTACAGAGGAATCAAAGTATTACACACATCCGAATCTGTTCCTCAGAGAGTTGCAATCAGAGCAGGTACATTGGACATCTCTGGGTCCATGGATCTTGAGGTTGATCCTCCAATTAGTTGTGAACCACCCAATCTCACTGAGATTGCACAGATGGTGAACCAGCTGAGGGCAGGGAAGGCTGTGGGGATCTATGGTATTGGGGGTGAACTTCTCTAGGCCGGTTGTAAGGCTGTTGTCCTAGCACTGCAAGCAATCTTTGCTTCCATTTGGGAGATGGGTGTCATCCCAACTGACTAGAAAACAGGACTTGTCATCCCTATCTGGAAAGGGAAGGGTGATCACCTGGTTTGTAGCAGCTACAGGGGGATAACACTGCTCTTGGTGCTGGGTAAAGTCCTTGCTAGGGTTATCCTCAATAGGATCTGTGATCACTTGGTCACCTACCAATACTGGAGCAGTCTTGTTTAACACCTAAGAAGTCTACCATTGACCACATCCTGGCACTAAGGGTTCTCATTATGTGTAAACGCAAATATCACTAGAGTTTCTTTTCAGCCATTTTAATTTTCATAAAGCATTTCAGAATCCCCCAAAGTTGCTGGACGTCATGGCTGGCCTGTTCACTGGTACTGTGAGTCCTACACATTGTGGAAGCGGAACCTCTTTGTTTTCCCAGTTGATTCTGGGGTCTGTCAGGGGTGTGTTCTTCCTCCTACCTTATTCAATGCTTGCCTGGACTGTGTGTTGGGCAGGGTCGTGGGGTCCAGCAGCTATGGGGCACCTGTTGGTGAAGAAAGATTCACTGATCTTGACTTTGCAGACAATTCTGTTATCTTCATGGAGTTCATGGAGGCTCTGATTGGGGCTATCGAGAGACTGAGTAAGCAGTCTCTGTCCCTGAGTTGTGATTGCCCTGGTTACAAACCAAAATCCAGGCCTTTAATAACCTCTTGGGCATCGGCAATGTGTCTATCTGCTGAGAGAGTGTCAACCTTGTCAAGAGGTTTACTTACCACGGCAGTGACATTTATGTCCCTGATGACTCTACCTATGAAGTCAGTAGATAGATTGGTAGAGGATGGAGGTTCATGATGTGGCTGGAAAGGGGTGTGTGGTGCTCCTGATATCTTTGCAAAAGGACAATGGTTCAACTTTTAGAGTTCTGTTTTGCTATATGGTTGCCAGACATGGTTGCTGTCCAGTGACTTGAGACAAAGACTGGACTCCTTCAGTACTGTGTCTCTTCAGAAAATCCTTAGGTACCACTGGTTTGACTTTGTATCGAACGAGCAGTTGCTCACAGAGTACTGAATGAGGCACGTTACCTGTATTGTAAGGGAGAGGCAGTTATGGCTTTATGGCCATGTTGTGCGATTTGTCAATGGGTGATTCAGCTCGCAGGATCTTCATTGTGGAGGAGCTGACTGGCTGGACCAGGACAAGGGGTTGCCCACATAACACCTGGTGGCAGAAGATAGATGGTCATTACCAGAGAGTGGGATTGAACCACGTGTCTGCCTGGGGGATTTCCAACCAGGTTAATGAGCTGTTTCCTTATGTGGTGGGTCCGGCAACAAGCTGTACCAAGGCATGCTCCCCAATCTGACCTGACAGACCCCAATACACCTATTATGTGTAAGTGTTATATATTGTATTGTATAAAAAACATGTAAGAATCACATATGTCTAACATCAATATGGTGTCATAAATGGCCACCTTGACATTTTTCCATGTGTAGAACAGCCAAAGAAACACAAAGCTCTGTGATCCAAAATTGCCTTATTGTACGACATTGATCATTACAGCTACGGCTGGGCAATATCAGCAATAAGCGTGCAAGTGTATGTCAGCTGCAGATGAAGACATATGAATCATCCTGAAGAAGGCCCTCTTTAGATTACCAGTAAGCTTGTAATAACATATCATTTAGTCCAGCTCTACCTTAAAAGATTTTTTTAATGACTTTTCCTTTATGTTTCCAGCAAAGGCAAGGGATCACAGGCTATCACTATCAATAAATAAACAGTAATAAATGCCACTTTATCACTAATGACAGAAACCAGAGCAAGCCCAATAGTCCAGTTTCAAGTATTGTTCCATTACAGTTGCTTTTCCAGCTGTTTTTTTTTTTGTTCTTGACACAGTATTACACTGCACATGACACCTGATTCCTTCTGTTCTAATATATAAAGGTTAAAG